>NW_027182820.1:872500-990000 GCF_041146395.1 Eulemur rufifrons | reverse complement strand
CCTTTAACTGGATACTTCCAAGAATTATGCTGCAGAGCTTTTGAAATAACCACTACGTGGAGAATTATTTGCCAGTTTTTGCAGCACCTTTCACCATAATTGTGACAAGGTTCGTCTCTGCCTCCTTAAACCAAGCTGGCTGCCATGGACAAAACCATGCTGAGGCCTACCTCACTTGGTATTGCCTATACTTGGTACTGGAGCCTGGCAAGAAGCCAGTCTTTTAAGTATCATTCCACCAACCTTTTTCCATTGTTTTAAAAGGCAGAGCACCTTTTGCCAGTTAGCATAAGAATGAGTTGCTGGAGGGCACGTTGTTGTGTGGGGTCAGGTGGTGTGTGAGGGGACAGGCGCTCTGCCAGTCCAGTGTTTTTTTTTTTTTTTTTTTTTTTTTTTTTTTTTTATCCTCAGAGAGGAGAAGTTGGCATGTGTGCAGCAGGTGAAAAGTGCGGATCCTGTTTTAGTCTTAGACTGAAACAGGATCCACATTTTCTGCCCGTTCCTTTAAGAATCATTTGACTCTTCTTCCGTGAATCCACCATGGTTCTCTATAACCCTCTATGCGTGGCCCCAGGTAACTAGCTGGTTCCAAGAAGTATGCCATAGAGCTTTTGAAATAACCACTACGTGGAGAATTATTTGCCAATTTTTGCAGCACCTTTCACCATAATTGTGACAAGGTACTTCTCTGCCTCCTTAATCCCAAGATGGCTGCCAGGGAAAAAACTATGCTGAGGCCTAGCTCACTTGGTGTTGCCGATACTTGGTACGGGAGCGTGGAATAAAACCAGTCTTTCAAGTATCATTCCACCATCCTTTTTCCATTATTTTAAAAGGCATAGCACCGTTTGCCAGTTAGCATAAGAATGAGTCACTGGAGGGGACGTTTTTGTGTGGGGTCGTGTGGTGTGTGCGGGGGGGCAAGCCCTCTGTCAGTCCAGTGGTGTGTTTTTATTATGCCCAGAGAGGAGAAGTGGGCATGTGTGTGGCAGGTGAAAAGTGCGGATCCTGTTTCAGACTTAGACTGAAACAGGATCCCCACTTTTCAGCCCGTTCCTTTAAGACTCCTTTGATTCATTCTCAATGATGGTGGAATGGTGGTGACCTCCTGGATTCGTGCTCCTGGAGTGGAAGGCATGGGTCTCCCACTGCCACAACCCTAGAGGTTCACTTCCCCACAAGAACGGTGGTGTGAATCCATGGAGAATCAGCGTGGGACAGAGAGAGAGAGCAAGAAAAGACTGAGGTGATTAGGGAAATAAATCACCAAAATCTGGAGAGTGCGGGATGGCCAATAGAGAAGGGAGCACGGGACAGCTGTACCCACCTCACCAGAGAGTGGGGTGGGTTCAGCCCCACAGGAAAGCATCTTGTTCCCCCTCTGACCTCCACACCCACTCAATTGAGGATCTGCCTGAAGTCGGTGCAGAATCGCCACGGGAGATGTGGGGCTCTGCAGAGAGGAGACATTGGCAGGAGGCATTTTGGACCCTGGAGTGCTGTGCGCAGCTGACGCACCTAGCAACTGTCTCCTATACGTGGGCGGTGGGGCTGCTTTGGTCCCGGCTCTAGCAGACGCCAAACTGCCTCGTATAGGTGGGCGGCTGGATTCTCCCGCTCCCCGGCTCCTCTGGCCTCTGCCGGTCCCTGAGCATTCAACCCCAGTGACAGTGATCTGCAGACGGGCGGCCGCCATTGTCGGGGTCCACAGCCTAAACGCTGAGGAGCGATTGGGTACCGGGCGGCTCCCTGGGCGGCTCCCTTCCCTAGTCCACGGACCCTGACTAGGAGCTCCACCTTTGTGTGAACACTGAGTGGTTCCCCAGTCACGAGAGAGTGGAGCGTGGACCTTGCAGACATTGGGGTGGGGCAGACCATCTCCCGCGGGAACTGCAGTGGCTGGGGCGCTGGGTGAATGAGGGCACCGCTCCACTCTCCCTATCCACTGTCTTTCTTGCAGAGAGAGACAGAAGCCACCTCGGGAGAGGAAGAGGGGCAGCCCCCCCAGCGGAGCTAGCAAAATCCTGAACAATATGTGAAGGGCTCCCCCTAGTGACAGAGGAGGCAGCTTACCTGGCACTCACAGTGTGCCCCTATCCAGACTAAAGCTGAAAGAAGGGATCTTAAGGATTCATTCAGATGGGAAGGGCTCAGCGAAGGAACTCTAGGAGTATAAAGAATCAAGCTGAAACCATGCCCTCAAAGAGGATTACTAGTTCTCCACCAATTAACACAAAGCAGATTCCAAATAGCAACATGTCACAGGAAGAATTTCAAACATGGATCATAAATACGCTGAACATTATGCAAGAAAAAATGGATAATCAACACAAAGAAACCACAAAAAAGATCCAGGACTTGGAAGAAAAATTCACCAAAGAAATTGAAATACTGAAGAAAAATCAAACTGAACTCCTGGAAATGAAAAATTTATTCAAGGAGCTACAAAACACAGTGGAAAGTCTCAAGAGCAGGGTAGATCAAACAGAAGAAAGAATCTCAGAGATCGAAGATAACACTTTCCAATTAAATAAGGCAGTCACAGAGTTAAAACAAAGAAACATGAGAAATAATCATAGTCTACAAGAAATGTGGGATTATGTAAAGAAGCCTAACGTGAGAGTTATCGGCATTCCTGAGGGTGAAGAAGACAATAAGCAAGGGTTGAATAAAGTATCTGAAGATATAATTGAGGAAAATTTCCCAGGCCTTGCCAAATCTCTAGATACACAGGTTCAAGAAGCTCAAAGAACCTCTGAGAGATTCATACCAAATAGGAAGACACCACGTCATGTAGTTATCAGACTGACCAAAATATCCACTAACGAGGCCCTTCTTCAATCTGTAAGGAGAAAAAAACAAGTAACATACAAAGGAAAGCCCATCCGAATCACGCCAGATTTCTCAACTGAAACCTTACAAGCAAGAAGAGATTGGAGCCCCATTCTCACTCTTCTGAAACAGAATAATGCCCAGCCTAGAATCCTGTACCCAGATAAGCTCAGTTTTATATATGAAGGTGAAATTAAGACATTCTCAGATAAACAAAAACTCAGAGAATTCACCAAGACAAGAGCAGCTTTCCAAGAAGTATTCAAAACAGAGTTACACGTGGTCCAGCACAAGAAGGACCTTCGAATGTAACACTAATCAAGAGATAAATATGAAAACACAGTTATCATAATGGCTCAAGAGAGAAAACAGATCAATGAAATTCAACCCAACATGAGGAACAGCAATCTGTCTCGCTTATCAGTTCTCTCATTAAATGTGAATGGATTGAATTCCCCACTCAAGAGACATGGACTGGCCCGATGGATAAAAAAGATATAAGCCAAGTATCTGCTGTCTTCAGGAAACTCATCTAACCTGCAAGGATGCATTTAGACTGAAAATAAAAGGGTGGAAATCAATATTCCAAGCAAATGGAACCCAAAAGAAAGCTGGCGTGGCAGTTCTAATCTCCGATAACGTAGTTTTTAAATCAACAAAAGTAAAGAAAGACAAAGATGGTTACTATATACTGGTGAAGGGTACAATTCAACAAGAAGACATAACTATACTTAACATATATGCACCCGATCTAGGTGTACCCAGAT
Source organism: Eulemur rufifrons (assembly GCF_041146395.1). Taxonomy (NCBI): domain Eukaryota; kingdom Metazoa; phylum Chordata; class Mammalia; order Primates; family Lemuridae; genus Eulemur; species Eulemur rufifrons. The sequence continues at coordinate 986,401 of NW_027182820.1, read as the reverse complement.
TCATAAAGCAAACCCTACTTGATCTGAACCAAATGATAGATAACAACACTTTAGTAGCCAGAGATTTTAACACGCCACTGACAGTTCAAGACAGATCCTCCAAACAAAAAATAAACAAAGAAATATTGGACGTATATAGAATGCTAGAACAAATGGGCCTGACTGACATCTACAGGACATTCTACCCAAATACCACTGAATATAAGTTCTTCTCATCAGCTCATGGGACATTCTCCAAGATTGACCATATCTTAGGACATAAAGCATGTCTTAAAAAATTTAAAAATATAGAAATAATACCATGCAGCTTCTCGGATCACAGTGGAATAAAAGTAACAATGAACCCTAACAGAAATCCTCATTTCTACTCAAAGTCATGGAAGCTAAATAACCTTCTCCTGAACAATCATTTTATAAATGAAGAAATCAAGTCAGAAATCAAAAGATTCTCTGAATTAAACGACAAAGGAGATACAACTTATCAAAATCTGTGGGACACAGCTAAAGCAGTCCTGAGAGGAAAATTTATTTCCATAAATGCCTATACCAAAAAGACAGAAAACTTACAAATAGACAATCTAATGAATAGACTCAAAGAGCTGGAGAAGAAAGAAGAGACCAAACCCAAACCCAGCAGAAGGAAATTATTAAGATTAAATCAGAACTAAATGAAAAGGACCATAAGGGAGATTAAACCAAACCATAACGGAGATTAATAAAACCAAAAGTTGGTTCTTTGAAAAAATAAACAAAATTGACACACCTCTGGCTAAACTAACCAAGAGCAGAAAAGAAAAATCTCTTATAACCTCGATCAGGAACACGAAAGGAGTAATCACGACTGATGCCACAGAGATACATGATATCATCTATGAATTCTACAAAAATCTTTATGCACACAAATTAGAAAACCTGGAGGAAATGGACAAATTCTTATAAACACACAGCCTTCCCAGGCTCAACCAGGAAGAAATAGAATTCCTGAATAGACCGATATCTAGATCTGAAATTGAAACAGCAATAAAAAACCTTCCCAAAAAGAAAAGCCCTGGACCAGATGGGTTCACACCTGAATTCTACCATACCTACAAAGAAGAACTGGTGCCCATCGTACATAAACTATTCTCCAATATAGAGAAGGATGGGATTCTCCCCAACACTTTTTACCAAGCCAACATAATCCTGATACCAAATCCAGGAAAGGATGCAACTAAAACAGAGAACTATAGACCAATTTCTCTTATGAATATAGATGCAAAAATTCTCAATAAAATTCTAACAAATCGAATCCAAGTGCTTATCAAAAAAATAATCCATCACGACCAAGTGGGCTTCATCCCAGAGATGCAGGGATGGTTTGACATATGGGAATGTAATTCATCACATAAATAGAAGCAAAAATAAAGATCAGATGATCCTCTCAATAGATGCAGAGAAAGCATTTGACAAAATTCAACACCCTTTTATGATAAGAACACTTAACAAAATAGGCATAGATGGGGCCTATATAAAAATGATACAAGCCATATACGACAAACCCTCAGCCAACCTCATACTGAATGGGGAAAAACTGAAAGCATTCCCACTTCAAACTGGAACCAGACAAGGCTTACCACTGTCCCCATTACTTTTCTACATAGTATTGGAAGTCCTTGCAAGAGCTATCAGGCAAGAGAGCAGAATCAAGGGAGTTGAAATAGGGACAGAAGAGATCAAACTCTCACTCTTTGCTGATGATATGATGTTATATCTATAAAACCCCAAGGTTTCAACCAAGAGACTCCTGGAATTGATCAATGAATTCAGTAAAGTCTCAGGATAGAAAATCAATACACACAAATCAGAGGAATTCATATATGCCAATAACAGTCAAATGGAAAACCAAATTAAGGACTCAATACCCTTCAAAATAGCAACAAAGAAAATAAAATACCTAGGAATTTATTTAACTAAGGAGGTAAAGGACCTCTATAGGGAGAACTATGAAACACTGAGGAAGGAAATTGCAGAACATGTAAATAGGTGGAAAACCATACCATGCTCATGGATCGGTAGAATCAACATTGTTAAAATGTCTATACTGCCCAAAGTTATCTACAGATTCAATGCAATCCTTATTAAATTACCAACATCTTTTTTCACAGACATAGAAAAAATAATTTTACGCTTTGTATGGAACCAGGGAAGACCCCGTTTAGCAAAAGCAATCTTAAACAACAAAAACAAAATGGGAAGTATTAATTTGCCAGACTTCAAACTATACTACAAGGCTGTGGTTCTTAAAACAGCCTGGTACTGGCACAAGTGCAGGGACACAGACCAGTGGAACAGAACAGAAAATCCCAATATAAAACCATCCTCATATAGCCATCTAATCTTTGACAAAGCAGACAAAAACATACTCTGGGGAAAAGATTCCTTATTTAATAAATGGTGCTGGGAAAACTGGATATCCACATGTAGAAGACTAAAACAGGACACACAAAAATCAAATCACAGTGGTTAACAGACTTAAACCTAAGGTCAGAAACTATTAGAATTCTAGAAGAAAATGTAGGAAAGACTCTTACAGACATTGGCCTAGGCAAAGAATTTATGAAGAAGACCCCTAAAGCAATCACAGCAACCACAAAAATAAATAAATGGGACCTGATCAAATTAAAAAGCTTCTGCACAGCCAAAGAAACAGTCACGAGAGTAAATGGACAACCTACAGAATGGGAAAAAATTTTCGCATACTACACATCAGATAAAGGACTGATAACAAGAATCTATTTAGAACTCAGAAAAATCAGTAAGAAAAAATCAAACAACCCTATCAAAAAGTGGGCAAAGGACATAAATAGAAATTTTTCAAAAGAAGATATAAAAATGGCTAACAAACATATGAAAAAGTGTTCAACATCTCTAATCATCAGGGAAATGCAAATCAAAACCACAATGAGATATCACTTAACTCCAGTAGGAATGGCCTTTATCAAAAAGTCCCAAAACTATACATGTTGGTGTGGGTGTGGCGAGATAGGTACATTCATAAACTGCTGGTGGGACTGTAAACTAGTGCAGCCCCTGTGGAAAGCAATGTGGAGATACCTTAAACAGATTCAAGTAGACCTACCATTCGATCCAGCAATTCCATTATTGGACATCTACCCAGAAGAACAAAAGTCATTCTATAAAAAAGACACCTGCACCTGAATGATTATAGCAGCACAATTCACAATCACAAAGATGTGGAAACAACCCAAATGCCCATCAATTCATGAATGGATTAGCAAAATGTGGTATATGTATACCATGGAATATTACTCAGCTATTAGAAATAATGGCGATATGGCATCTCTTTGGTTCTCCTGGAGAGAGCTGGATCCCATTCTATTAAGTGAAGTATCCCAAGAATGGAAAAATAAGCACCACATGTACTCACCAGCAAATTGGTTTCCCTGAGTGCACATTTGGGAACAACACCAATTGGGTATCGGACAGAGGTTGGGGCCGGGTGGAAGGGATGGGTGTATACCTACTTGATGAATGTGATGTGCACTGCCTGGGGAATGGACACCCTTCAAGTTCTAACTGGGGGGGATGGGGTGGGGGAGAGGAGGGGTGCACACCTACATGATGAATGTGATGTGCACTGACTAGGGAATGGACAAAATTGAAGCTCAGAATCGGGGGAAAGGGGAGGCATGGGGAATGTATATAGCCTGATCTTTTGTACCCCCATAATGAGCTAACAAACAAACAAACAAACAAAAAAGAATCGTTTGATTCATCAGCTGGGAATACACCATGGTTCTTTAAAGACCTCTATGCGTGGGCCCAGGTAACTGGCAAGTTCCAAGAAGTATGCCACAGAGCTTTTGAAATAACCACTACGTTGAGAATTATTTGCTAGTTTTTGCACCACCTTTCACCATAATTGTGATAAGGTTGGTCCGTGCCTCCTTCAACCCAAGATGGCTGGGGCGGACAAAAGTATGCTGAGGCCTAGTTCACTTGGTGTTGCCGATAGTTGGTACTGGAGCCTGGCAAGAAGCCATGTTATTAAGAGTCATTCCACCATCCTTTCTCCATCATTTTAAAAGGCAGAACACCTTTTTCCAGTTATCATAAGAATGAGTTGCTGGAGGGGACGTTTTTGAGTGGGGTCGGGTGGTGCGTTGAGGGGAAGGCTCTCTGTCTGTCTGGTGGTTTGTCTTTATTATGCCCAAAGAGGAGAGGTGGGCATGTGTGTGGCAGGTGAAAAGTACGGATCCTGTTTCAGTCTTAGACTGAAACAGGATCCGCACTTTTCAGCCAGTTCCTTTACGAATCCTTTGATTCATCAGCTGGGAATCCACCATGGCTGTCGAGACCCCTCTATGTGTGGGTCCAGGTAACTGGCTAGTTCCAAGATGTATGCCGCAGAGCTTTGGAAATAACCACTACATTGAGTATTATTTGCCAGTTTTTGCAGCAACTTTCACAATGATTGTGAAAAGGTTAGGCAGTGCATCCTGAAACCCAAGCTGGCTTCCACAGAAACAACTACGGTTAGGCCAATCTCCCTTGGAGTTGCCGATAATTGGTACTGGTCCGTGGCAAGAAGCCATTCCTTTAAGTATCATTCCACCTTCCTTTCACAACTATTTTAAAAGGCAGAGCACCTATTGCCATTTAGCTTAAGGATGAGTCGCTGGAGGAAACGTTTTTGTGTGGGGTGGGAGAGGCAGAGCCAGGCCCTCTGTCAGTCCAGTGGTTTGTTTTTATTATCCCCGGAGAGGAGAAGTGGACATGTGTGTGGCAAGTGAAAAGTGTGGATCCTGTTTCAGTCTTAGACTGATACAGGATCGGCACTTTTCATCCTGTTCCTTTAAGAATCCTTTGCTTCATCAGCTGGGAATCCACCATAGTTCTCTACACCCCACTATGTGTGGACCCACTTAACAGGCTAGTTCAAAGAAGTATGCCACAGAGCATTTGAAATAACCACTACCATGGAAATTATTTGCCAGCTTTTCCAGCACTTTTACCATAATTTTGATAAGGTTCATTTGTGCTTCCTTAAACCCTAGATGGCTTCCATGGACAAACCTATACTGAGGGTTCTCTCGCTTGGTGTTGCCAATACTTGGTACGGGAGTCTGACAAGAATCCAGTCTTTTAATTATCATTGCCCCATCCTTTCTCCCTTATATTAAAAGGTGAGCAACTTTCGGCAGTTAGCATAAGGATGAGTCAACGGAGGGGACGTTTTTGGGTGGGATCGGGGTGGTTTGGGGGACAGTCCCTCTGTCAGTCTGGTTGTTTGTGTTTATTATGCCCAGACAGGGAAGTGGATATATTTGTGGCAGGTGAAATGTGCGGATCCTGTTTCAGTTAGACTGAAACAGTATCCGCACTTTTCAGCCGGTTCCATTAAAAATCCTTTGATTCATCAGCTGGGAATCCACCATGGTTCCTTAGAACCCTCCATGCATGGGCCCATGAACTGGCCTGTACCAAGATGTATGCTGCACAGCTTTTGAGATAAACACTACGTGTAGAATTATTTGCCAGTTTCTGCAGCACATATCACCATAATTGTGATAAGGATCGTCTGTGCCTCCTTAAACACAAGATGGCTGCCACGGAGAAAACTATGCTGAGGCCTAGGTCACTTGGATTTCACGACACTTGTTACTGGAGGCTGGAAGGAGGCCATTCTTTTAAGTATCATTCCACCATACTTTCCCCATTATTTTAAAATGCACGGAAACCTTTGCAAGTTAGCATAATAATTAGTAGCTGGAGGGGACATTTTTATTTGTGGGGTCGGTGTGGGTGGGGGGCGCAGGCCCTCTGTCAGTTCTCTGGATGGTTTTTATTTTCCCCAGACCGGAGAAGTGGGCATGTGTGTGGCAGGTAAAAAGTTCGGACCCCGTTTCTGTCTTAGACTGAAACAGAAACCGCACTTTTCACCCCGTTCCATTAAGAATCCCTTGCTTCATCAGCTGGGAATCCACCATGGGCCTCTAGACTGCTCTATGCGTGGGCCCAGTTAACTGGCTAGTTCAAAGAATTATGCCGCAGAGCTTTTCAAGTAACCACTACCATGAGAATTACTTGACCGCTTTTGCAGCACCTTTCACCATAATTGTGATAAGGTTCATCTGTGCCTCCTTAAACCCAAGATGGCTGCCAGGGACAAACGTGTGCTGAGGCCTAGGTGACTTGCTGTTGCCAATACTTGGTATGGGAGTCTGGCAATAAGCCAGTCTTTTAGGTATAATTCCACCATTCTATCTCCATTATTTTAAAAGGCAGAGGACGTATTGCCAGATAGCATAAGGATCAGTCGCTGGAGGGCACGATTTTGTGTGGGGTGGTGGGGGGCGGGGGCAGGCCATCTGTCAATCCGATGGGTTGTTTTTGTTATCCCTAGAGAGGAGAAGTGGGCATGTGTGTTGCAGGCAAAAAGTCCGAATCCTGTTTCAGTCAGGATCTGCACTTTTCAGCCTGTTCCTTTAAGAATCCTTAGATTCATCACCTTGGAATCCACCATGGTTCTCCAGACCCCTCTATGCGTGGGCCCAGGTAACAGGCTTCTTCCAAGAAGTATGCCACAGAGCTTTTGAATTAAACAGTACGTTGAGAATTATTTGCCGGGTTTTCAGCACGTTTCAACATAATTATGATAAAGTTTGTATATGCCTCCTTAAACCCAACATGGCTGCCACGGGCATAACTATGCTGAGGCGTAGCTGACTTGGTGTTGCCTATTTTTGTTAGTGGAGACTGACAAGAAGCCATTCTTCTAAGTATCATCCCACCACCATTTTTCCATTGTTTTAAAATGCAGGGAAATTTTGCAAGTTAGCATTATAATTAGTAGCTGAAGGGTACGGTTTTTTTTTGTGTGTGTGTGTGGTCGATGTGGATGGGGGGGTCAGGCCCTCTGTCAGTTCAATGGTTAGTTTTTATTATCCCCAGAGAGGAGAAGTGGGCATGTGTTTGGCAGGTGAAAAGGGCGGATTCTGTTTCAGAGAATTAACGATGATCCCCATGGTCATCCCGTTCCTTTAATAATCCTTTACTTCATCAGCTGGAAATCCACCATGGTTCTCTATACTCCTCTTTGCGTGGGAACAGGTAACTGCCTTGTTCCAAGAAGTATGCCGCAGAGCTTTTCAATTAACCACTACGTTGAAAATTATTTGCAGGTGTTCAGCGTTTCACCATAATTGTGAGAACCTTTGTTTGTGCCTCCTGAAACCCAAGAAGGCTGCGACGGACATAACTATGCTGAGGAGTAGCTGACTTGGTGTTGCCTATTTTTGTTAGTGGAGACTGACAAGAAGCCATTCCTCTAAGTCTCATCCCACCACCATTTTTCCATTGTTTTAAAATGCAGGGAAATTTTGCAAGTTAGCATTATAATTAGTAGCTGGAGGGTACGGTTTTTTTTTTGTGTGTGTGGTCGATGTGGATGGGGGGGTCAGGCCCTCTGTCAGTTGGCTGGTTAGTTTTTATTGTCCCCAGAGAGGAGAAGTGGGCATGTGTTTGGCAGGTGAAAAGGGCGGATTCTGTTTCAGAGAATTAACGATGATCCCCATGGTGATCCCGTTCCTTTAATAATCCTTTACTTCATCAGCTGGAAATCCACCATGGTTCTATATACTCCTCTTTGCGTGGGAACAGGTAACTGGCTTGTTCCAAGAAGTATGCCGCAGAGCTTTTCAATTAACCACTACGTTGAAAATTATTTGCAGGTGTTCAGCGTTTCACCATAATTGTGAGAACCTTTGTTTGTGCCTCCTGAAACCCAAGAAGGCAGCGACGGACATAACTATGCTGAGGAGTAGCTGACTTGGTGTTGCCTATTTTTGTTAGTGGAGACTGACAAGAAGCCATTCTTCTAAGTCTCATCCCACCACCATTTTTCCATTGTTTTAAAATGCAGGGAAATTTTGCAAGTTAGCATTATAATTAGTAGCTGGAGGGTACGTTTTTTTTGTGTGTGTGGTGGATGTGGATGGGGGTGGTCAGGCCCTCTGTCAGTTCGCTGGTTAGTTTTTATTATCCCCAGAGAGGAGAAGTGGGCATGTGTTTGGCAGGTGAAAAGGGCGGATTCTGTTTCAGAGAATTAACTATGATCCCCATGGTCATCCCTTTCCTTTAATAATCCTTTACTTCATCAGCTGGAAATCCACCATGGTTCTCTATACTCCTCTTTGCGTGGGAACAGGTAACTGGCTTGTTCCAAGAAGTATGCCGCAGAGCTTTTCAATTAACCACTACGTTGAAAATTATTTGCGGGTGTTCAGCGTTTCACCATAATTGTGAGAACCTTTGTTTGTGCCTCCTGAAACCCAAGAAGGCTGCGACGGACATAACTATGCTGAGGAGTAGCTGACTTGGTGTTGCCTATTTTTGTTAGTGGAGACTGACAAGAAGCAATTCTTCTAAGTCTCATCCCACCACCATTTTTCCATTGTTTTAAAATGCAGGGAAATTTTGCAAGTTAGTATTATAATTAGTAGCTGGAGGGTACGGTTTTTTTTTGTGGGTGTGGTCGATGTGGATGGGGGGGGGGGTCAGGCCCTCTGTCAGTTCGCTGGTTAGTTTTTATTATCCCCAGAGAGGAGAAGTGGGCATGTGTTTGGCAGGTGAAAAGGGCGGATTCTGTTTCAGAGAATTAACGATGATCCCCATGGTCATCCCGTTCCTTTAATAATCCTTTACTTCATCAGCTGGAAAACCACCATGGTTCTCTATACTCCTCTTTGCGTGGGAACAGGTAACTGCCTTGTTCCAAGAAGTATGCCGCAGAGCTTTTCAATTAACCACTACGTTGAAAATTATTTGCAGGTGTTCAGCGTTTTACCATAATTGTGAGAAACTTTGTTTGTGCCTCCTGAAACCCAAGAAGGCTGCGAGGGACATAACTATGCTGAGGAGTAGCTGACTTGGTGTTGCCTATTTTTGTTAGTGGAGACTGACAAGAAGCCATTCTTCTAAGTATCATCCCACCACCATTTTTCCATTGTTTAAAAATGCAGGGAAATTTTGCAAGTTAGCATTATAATTAGTAGCTGGAGGGTACGGTTTTTTTTTGTGGGTGTGGTCGATGTGGATGGGGGGGGGTCAGGCCCTCTGTCAGTTCGCTGGTTAGTTTTTATTATCCCAAGAGAGGAGAAGTGGGCATGTGTTTGGCAGGTGAAAAGGGCGGATTCTGTTTCAGAGAATTAACGATGATCCCCATGGTAATCCCGTTCCTTTAATAATCCTTTACTTCATCAGCTGGAAATCCACCATGGTTCTCTATACTCCTCTTTGCGTGGGAAAAGGTAACTGGCTTGTTCCAAGAAGTATGCCGCAGAGCTTTTCAATTAACCACTACGTTGAAAATTATTTGCAGGTGTTCAGCGTTTCACCATAATTGTGAGAACCTTTGTTTGTGCCTCCTGAAACCCAAGAAGGCTGCGACGGACATAACTATGCTGAGGCGTAGCTGACTTGGTTTTGCCTATTTTTGTTAGTGGAGACTGACAAGGATCCATTCTTGTAAGTATCATCTCACCATCACTTTTCCATTGTTTAAAAATGCAGGAAAATTTTGCAAGTTAGCATTATAATTAGTAGCTGGAGGCTACGGTGTTTTTTTTTTTTTTTTCCTGTGGGGTCGGTGTGGATGTGTTGGTCAGGCCCTCTGTCAGTTCCCCGGTTGGTTTTTATTATCCCCAGAGAGGAGAAGTGGGTATTAGTATGGCAGGTGAAAACTGCGGATCTGTTTCAGAGAATTAAACAGGATCCGCATGGTAATCCCGTTCCTTTAAGAATCCTTTGCTTCATGAGCTGGGAATCCACCATGGTTCTATATACTTGTCTCTGCGTGGGCACAGGAAACTGGCTAGTTCCAAGAAGTATGCCTCAGAGCTTTTCAATTAACCAGTATGTTGACAATCCTTTGCAGGTTTTCAGCGTTTCACCATAATTGTGATAACGTGTGTATGTGCCTACTGAAACCAAATATGGCTGCTACGGACATAACTATGCTGAGGCGTAGCTGACTTGGTGTTGCCTATTTTTGTCAGTGGAGACTGACAAGAAGCCATTCTTCTAAGTATCATCCCACCATCATTTCTCCATTGTTTAAAAATGCAGGGAAATTTTGCAAATTGGGGTTATAATTAGTAGCTGGAGGGTACTTTTTTGTTTTGTGGGGTCGGTCAGGATGGGTGTTCAGCCCCTCTGTCAGATCGCTGGTTTGTTTTTATTATCCCCAGAGAAGAGTAGTGGGCATGTGATTGGCAGGTGAAAAGTGCGGATTCTGTTTCAGAGAATTAAACAGGATCCGCATGGTCATCTCATTCCTTTAAGAATCCTTTGCTTCATCAGCTGGGATTCCACCATGTTTCTATATACTCATGTATGCGTGGGCACAGATACCTAGCTTGTTCCAAGAATTATGCTGGAGAGTTTTCAAATTAACCAGTACGTTGAAAATTATTTGCAGGTTTTCAGCGTTTCACCATAATTGTGATAACGTTTGTATGTCCCTCCTGAAACCCAAGAAGGCTGCGACGGACATAACTATGCTGAGGAGTAGCTGACTTGGTGTTGCCTATTTTTGTTAGTGGAGACAGACAAGAAGCCATTCTTCTAAGTATGATCCCACCACCATTTTTCCATTGTTTTAAAATGCAGGGAAATTTTGCAAGTTAGCATTATAATTAGTAGCTGGAGGGTACGGTTTTTTTTTTTTGTGTGTGGTCGATGTGGATGGGGGGGGGTCAGGCCCTCTGTCAGTTCGCTAATTAGTTTTTATTATCCCCAGAGAGGAGAAGTGGGCATGTGTTTGGCAGGTGAAAAGGGCGGATTCTGTTTCAGAGAATTAACGATGATCCCCATGGTCATCCCGTTCCTTTAATAATCCTTTACTTCATCAGCTGGAAATCCACCATGGTTCTATATACTCCTCTTAGCGCGGGAACAGATAACTGCCTTGTTCCAAGAAGTATGCCGCAGAGCTTTTCAATTAACCACTACGTTGAAAATTATTTGCTGGTGTTCAGCGTTTCACCATAATTGTGAGAACCTTTGTTTGTGCCTCCTGAAACCCAAGAAGGCTGCGACGGACATAACTATGCTGAGGAGTGGCTGACTTGGTGTTGCCTATTTTTGTTAGTGGAGACTGACAAGAAGCCATTCTTCTAAGTATGATCCCACCACCATTTTTCCATTGTTTTAAAATGCAGGGAAATTTTGCAAGTTAGCTTTATAATTAGTAGCTGGAGGGTTCGGTTTTTTTTTTGTGTGTGGTCAATGTGGATGGTGGGGGTCAGGCCCTCTGTCAGTTCGCTGGTTAGTTTTTATTATCCCCAGAGAGGAGAAGTGGGCATGTGTTTGGCAGGTGAAAAGGGCGGATTCTGTTTCAGAGAATTAACGATGATCCCCATGGTGATCCCGTTCCTTTAATAATCCTTTACTTCATCAGCTGGAAATCCACCATGGTTCTATATACTCCGCTTTGCGTGGGAACAGGTAACTGGCTTGTTCCAAGAAGTATGCCGCAGAGCTTTTCAATTAACCACTACGTTGAAAATTATTTGCAGGTGTTCAGCGTTTCACAATAATTGTGACAACGTGTGTTTGTGCCTCCTGAAACCCAAGAAGGCTGCGACGGACATATCTATGCTGAGGAGTAGCTGACTTGGTGTTGCCTATTTTTCTTAGTGGAGACTGACAAGAAGCCATTCTTCTAGTATCATCCCACCACCATTTTTCCATTGTTTTAAAATGCAGAGGAAGGCTGCGACGGACATAACTATGCTGAGGAGTAGCTGACTTGGTGTTGCCTATTTTTGTTAGTGGAGACTGACAAGAAGCCATTCTTCTAAGTATCATCCCACCACCATTTTTCCATTGTTTTAAAATGCAGGGAAATTTTGCAAGTTAGCATTATAATTAGTAGCTGGAGGGTACGGTTTTTTTTTTTGTGTGTGTGGTCGATGTGGATGGTGGGGGTCAGACCCTCTGTCAGTTCGCTGGTTAGTTTATATTATCCCCAGAGAGGAGAAGTGGGCATGTGTTTGGCAGGTGAAAAGGGCGGATTCTGTTTCAGAGAATTAACGATGATCCCCATGGTCATCCCGTTCCTTTAATATTCCTTTACTTCGGCCGGGCGCGGTGGCTCACGCCTGTAATCCTAGCACTCTGGGAGGCCGAGGCGGGTGGATCGCTCGAGGTCAGGAGTTCGAGACCAGCCTGAGCAAGAGCGAGACCCCGTCTCTACTAAAAAATAGAAAGAAATTATATGGACAACTAAAATATATATATACAAAAAATTAGCCAGGCATGGTGGCGCATGCCTGTAGTCCCAGCTACTCGGGAGGCTGAGGCAGGAGGATCGCTTGAGCCCAGGAGTTTGAGGTTGCTGTGAGCTAGGCTGAAGCCACGGCACTCACTCTAGCCCGGGCAACAGAGTGAGACTCTGTCTCAAAAAAAAAAAAAAAAAAAAAGAAATAATCCTTTACTTCATCAGCTGGAAATCCACCATGGTTCTCTATACTCCTCTTTGCGTGGGAACAGGTAACTGGCTAGTTCCAAGAAGTATGCCGCAGAGCTTTTCAATTAACCACTACGTTGAAAATTATTTGCGGGTGTTCAGCGTTTCACCATAATTGTGAGAACCTTTGTTTGTGCCTCCTGAAACCCAAGAAGGCTGCGACGGACATAACTATGCTGAGGAGTAGCTGACTTGGTGTTGCCTATTTTTGTTAGTGGAGACTGACAAGAAGCCATTCTTCTAAGTATCATCCCACCATCATTTTTCCATTGTTTAAAAATGCAGGAAAATTTTGCAAGTTAGCATTATAATTAGTAGCTGGAGGCTACGGTGTTTTTTTTTTTTTTTTTTCCTGTGGGGTCGGTGTGGATGTGTTGGTCAGGCCCTCTGTCAGTTCCCCGGTTGGTTTTTATTATCCCCAGATAATAAAAGGAGAAGTGGGTATTAGTATGGCAGGTGAAAACTGCGGATCTGTTTCAGAGAATTAAACAGGATCCGCAATGTAATCCCGTTCCTTTAAGAATCCTTTGCTTCATGAGCTGGGAATCCACCATGGTTCTATATACTTCTCTATGCGTGGGCACAGGAAACTGGCTAGTTCCAAGAAGTATGCCTCAGAGCTTTTCAATTAACCAGTATGTTGACAATCCTTTGCAGGTTTTCAGCGTTTCACCATAATTGTGATAACGTGTGTATGAGCCTACTGAAACCAAATATGGCTGCTACGGACATAACTATGCTGAGGCGTAGCTGACTTGGTGTTGCCTATTTTTGTCAGTGGAGACTGACAAGAACCCATTCTTCTAAGTATCATCCCACCATCATTTCTCCATTTTTTAAAAATGCAGGGAAATTTTGCAAATTGGCATTATAATTAGTAGCTGGAGGGTACTTTTTTGTTTTGTGGGGTCGGTCAGGATGGGTGTTCAGGCCCTCTGTCAGATCGCTGGTTTGTTTTTATTATCCCCAGAGAAGAGTAGTGGGCATGTGTTTGGCAGGTGAAAAGTGCGGATTCTGTTTCAGAGAATTAAACAGGATCCGCATGGTCATCTCATTCCTTTAAGAATCCTTTGCTTCATCAGCTGGGATTCCACCATGTTTCTATATACTCCTCTATGCGTGGGCACAGGTACCTGGCTTGTTCCAAGAAGTATGCTGGAGAGTTTTCAAATTAACCAGTACGTTGAAAATTATTTGCAGGTTTTTAGCGTTTCACCATAATTTTGATAACGTTTGTATGTCCCTCCTGAAACCCAAGAAGGCTGCGACGGACATAACTATGCTGAGGAGTAGCTTACTTTGTGTTGCCTATTTTTGTTAGTGGAGAATGACAAGAAGCCATTCTTCTAAGTATGATCCCACCACCATTTTTCCATTGTTTTAAAATGCAGGGAAATTTTGCAAGTTAGCATTATAATTAGTAGCTGGAGGGTACGGTTTTTTTTTGTGTGTGTGGTCGATGTGGATGGGGGGGGTCAGGCCCTCTGTCAGTTCGCTGGTTAGTTTTTATTATCCCAAGAGAGGAGAAGTGGGCATGTGTTTGGCAGGTGAAAAGGGCGGATTCTGTTTCAGAGAATTAACGATGATCCCCATGGTCATCCCGTTCCTTTAATAATCCTTTACTTCATCAGCTGGAAATCCACCATGGTTCTCTATACTCCTCTTTGCGTGGGAACAGGTAACTGCCTTGTTCCAAGAAGTATGCCGCAGAGCTTTTCAATTAACCACTACGTTGAAAATTATTTGCAGGTGTTCAGCGTTTTACCATAATTGTGAGAACCTTTGTTTGTGCCTCCAGAAACCCAAGAAGGCTGCGATGGACATAGCTATGCTGAGGAGTAGCTGACTTGGAGTTGCCTATTTTTGTTAGTGGAGACTGACAAGAAGCCATTCTTCTAAGTATCATCCCACCACCATTTTTCCATTGTTTTAAAATGCAGGGAAATTTTGCAAGTTAGCATTATAATTAGTAGCTGGAGGGTACGGTTGTTTTTTTGTGTGTGTGGTCGATGTGGATGGGGGGGTCAGGCCCTCTGTCAGTTCGCTGGTTAGTTTTTATTATCCCCAGAGAGGAGAAGTGGGCATGTGTTTGGCAGGTGAAAAGGGTGGATTCTGTTTCACAGAATTAATGATGATCCCCATGGTCATCCCGTTCCTTTAATAATCCTTTACTTCATCAGCTGGAAATCCACCATGGTTCTATATACTCCTGTTTGCGTGGGAACAGGTAACTGCCTTGTTCCAAGAAGTATGCCGCAGAGCTTTTCAATTAACCACTACGTTGAAAATTATTTGCAGGTGTTCAGCGTTTCACCATAATTGTGAGAACCTTTGTTTGTGCCTCCTGAAACCCAAAAAGGCTGCGACGGACATAACTATGCTGAGGAGTAGCTGACTTGGTGTTGCCTATTTTTGTTAGTGGAGACTGACTAGAAGCCATTCTTCTAAGTATCATCCCACCACCATTTTTCCATTGTTTTAAAATGCAGGGAAATTTTTCAAGTTAGCATTATAATTAGTAGCTGGAGGGTACGGTTTTTTTTTTTTTGTGTGTGGTCGATGTGGATGGGGGGGTCAGGCCCACTGTCAGTTCGCTGGTTAGTTTTTATTGTCCCCAGAGAGGAGAAGTGGGCATGTGTTTGGCAGGTGAAAAGGGCGGATTCTGTTTCAGAGAATTAACGATGATCCCCATGGTCATCCCGTTCCTTTAATAATCCTTTACTTCATCAGCTGGAAATCCACCATGGTTCTCTATACTCCTCTTTGCGTGGGAACAGGTAACTGGCTTGTTCCAAGAAGTATGCCGCAGAGTTTTTCAATTAACCACTACGTTGAAAATTATTTGCAGGTGTTCAGCGTTTCACCATAATTGTGAGAACCTTTGTTTGTGCCTCCTGAAACCAAGAAGGCTGCGACGGACATAACTATGCTGAGGAGTAGCTGACTTGGTGTTGCCTATTTTTGTTAGTGGAGACTGACAAGAAGCCATTCTTCTAAGTATCATCCCACCACCATTTTTCCATTGTTTTAAAATGCAGGGAAATTTTGCAAGTTAGCATTATAATTAGTAGCTGAAGGGTATGGTTTTTTTTTTGTGTGTGGTCGATGTGGATGGTGGAGGTCAGGCCCTCTGTCAGTTCGCTGGTTAGTTTTTATTATCCCCAGAGAGGAGAAGTGGGCATGTGTTTGGCAGGTGAAAAGGGCGGATTCTGTTTCAGAGAATTAACGATGATCCCCATGGTCATCCCGTTTCTTTAATAATCCTTTACTTCATCAGCTGGAAATCCACCATGGTTTTCTATACTCCTGTTTGCGTGGGAACAGGTAACTGCCTTGTTCCAAGAAGTATGCCGCAGAGCTTTTCAATTAAGCACTACGTTGTAAATTATTTGCAGGTGTTCAGCATTTCACCATAATTGTGAGAACCTTTGTTTGTGCCTCCTGAAACCCAAGAAGGCTGCGACGGACATAACTATGCTGAGGAGTAGCTGACTTGGTGTTGCCTATTTTTGTTAGTGGAGACTGACAAGAAGCCATTCTTCTAAGTATCATCCCACCACCATTTTTCCATTGTTTTAAAATGCAGGGAAATTTTGCAAGTTAGCATTATAATTAGTAGCTGGAGGGTACGGTTTTTTTTTTTTTGTGTGGTCGATGTGGATGGTGGGGGTCAGGCCCTCTGTCAGTTCGCTGGTTAGTTTTTATTATCCCCAGAGAGGAGAAGTGGGCATGTGTTTGGCAGGTGAAAAGGGCGGATTCTGTTTCAGAGAATTAACGATGATCCCCATGGTCATCCAGTTTCTTTAATATTCCTTTACTTCATCAGCTGGAAATCCACCATGGTTCTATATACTCCTCTTTGCGTGGGAACAAGTAACTGGCTTGTTACAAGAAGTATGCTGCAGAGCTTTTCAATTAACCAGTACGTTGAAAATTATTTGCAGGTGTTCAGCGTTTCACCATAATTGTGATAACGTTTGTTTGTGCCTCCTGAAACCCAAGAAGGCTGCGACGGACATAACTATGCTGAGGCGTAGCTGACTTGGTTTTGCCTATTTTTGTTAGTGGAGACTGACAATAATCCATTCTTCTAAGTATCATCTCATCATCAGTTTTCCATTGTTTAAAAATGCAGGAAAATTTTGCAAGTTAGCATTATAATTAGTTGCTGGAGGCTACGGTGTTTTTTTTTTTTTTCCTGTGGGGTCGGTGTGGATTTGTTGGTCAGGCCCACTGTCAGTTCGCTGGTTTGTTTTTATTATCCCCAGAGAGGAGAAGTGGGTATTAGTATGGCAGGTGAAAACTGCGGATCTGTTTCAGAGAATTAAACAGGATCCACATGGTAATCCCGTTCCTTTAAGAATCCTTTGCTTCATGAGCTGGGAATCCACCATGGTTCTATATACTCCTCTTTGCGTGGGAACAGGTAACTGGCTTGTTCCAAGAAGTATGCCTCAGAGCTTTTCAATTAACCAGTATGTTGGCAATCCTTTGCAGGTTTTCAGCGTTTCACCATAATTGTGATAACGTGTGTAAGTGCCTACTGAAACCAAATATGGCTGCTACGGACATAACTATGCTGAGGCGTAGCTGACTTGGTGTTGCCTATTTTTGTCAGTGGAGACTGACAAGAAGCCATTCTTCTAAGTATCATCCCACCACCATTTTTCCATTGTTTTAAAATGCAGGGAAATTTTGCAAGTTAGCATTATAATTAGTAGCTGGAGGGTACGGTTTTTTTTTGTGTGTGTGTTCGATGTGGATGGTGGGGGTCAGGCCCTCTTTCAGTTCGCTGGTTAGTTTTTATTATCCCCAGAGAGGAGAAGTGGGCATGTGTTTGGCAGGTGAAAAGGGCGGATTCTGTTTCATAGAATTAACGATGATCCCCATGGTCATCCCGTTCCTTTAATAATCCTTTACTTCATCAGCTGAAATTCCTCCATGGTTGTATATACTCCTCTTTGCGTGGGAACAGGTAACTGGCTTGTTCCAAGAAGTATGCCGCAGAGCTTTTCAATTAACCACTACGTTGAAAATTATTTGCAGGTGTTCAGCGTTTCACCATAATTGTGAGAACCTTTGTTTGTGCCTCCTGAAACCCAAGAAGGCTGCGACGGACATAACTATGCTGAGGAGTAGCTGACTTGGTGTTGCCTATTTTTGTTAGTGGAGACTGACAAGAAGCCATTCTTCTAAGTATCATGCCACCACCATTTTTCCATTGTTTTAAAATGCAGGGAAATTTTGCAAGTTAGCATTATAATTAGTAGCTGGAGGGTACGGTTTTTTTTTTTGTGTGTGGTCGATGTGGATGGGGGGGGGTCAGGCCTTCTGTCAGTACGCTGGTTAGTTTTTATTATCCCCAGAGAAGAGAAGTGGGCATGTGTTTGGCAGGTGAAAAGGGCGGATTCTGTTTCAGAGAATTAACGATGATCCCCATGGTCATCCCTTTCCTTTAATAATCCTTTACTTCATCAGCTGGAAATCCAATATGGTTCTCTATACTCCTGTTTGCGTGGGAACAGGTAACTGCCTTGTTCCAAGAAGTATGCCGCAGAGCTTTTCAATTAACCACTACGTTGAAAATTATTTGCAGGTGTTCAGCGTTTCATCATAATTGTGAGAACCTTTGTTTGTGCCTCCCGAAACCCAAGAAGGCTGGGACGGACATAACTATGCTGAGGAGTAGCTGACTTGGTGTTGCCTATTTTTGTTAGTGGAGACTGACAAGAAGCCATTCTTCTAAGTATCATCCCACCACCATTTTTCCATTGTTTTAAAATGCAGGGAAATTTTGCAAGTTAGCATTATAATTAGTAGCTGGAGGGTACCGTTTTCATTTTTGTGTTTGGTCGATGTGGATGTTGGGGGTCAGGCCCTCTGTCAGTTCGCTGGTTAGTTTTTATTATCCCAAGAGAGGAGAAGTGGGCATGTGTTTGGCAGGTGAAAAGGGCGGATTCTGTTTCAGAGAATTAACGATGATCCCCATGGTGATCCCGTTCCTTTAATAATCCTTTACTTCATCAGCTGGAAATCCACCATGGTTCTATATACTCCTGTTTGCGTGGGAACAGGTAACTGGCTTGTTCCAAGAAGTATGCCGCAGAGCTTTTCAATTAACCACTACGTTGAAAATTATTTGCAGGTGTTCAGCGTTTCACCATAATTGTGAGAACCTTCGTTTGTGCCTCCTGAAACCCAAGAAGGCTGCGACGGACATAACTATGGTGAGGCGTACCTGACTTGGTTTTGCCTATTTTTGTTAGTGGAGACTGACAAGTATCCATTCTTGTAAGTATCATCTCACCATAATTTTTCCATTGTTTAAAAATGCAGGAAAATTTTGCAAGTTAGCATTATAATTAGTAGCTGGAGTCTACGGTGTTTTTTTTTGTTTTTTTTCATGTGGGGTCGGTGTGGATGTGTTGGTCAGGCCCTCTGTCAGTTCCCCGGTTGGTTTTTATTATCCCCAGAGAGGAGAAGTGGGTATTAGTATGGCAGGTGAAAACTGCGGATCTGTTTCAGAGAATTAAACAGGATCCGCATGGTAATCCCGTTCCTTTAAGAATCCTTTGCTTCATGAACTGGGAATCCACCATGGTTCTATATACTCCTCCTTGCGTGGGAACAGGTAACTGGCTTGTTCCAAGAAGTATGCCTCAGAGCTTTTCAATAAACCAGTATGTTGACAATCCTTTGCAGGTTTTCAGCGTTTCACCATAATTGTGATAACGTGTGTATGTGCCTACTGAAACCAAATATGGCTGCTACGGACATAACTATGCTGAGGCGTAGCTGACTTGGTGTTGCCTATTTTTGTCAGTGGAGACTGACAAGAAGCCATTCTTCTAAGTATCATCCCACCATCATTTCTCCATTGTTTAAAAATGCAGGGAAATTTTTCAAATTGGCATTATAATTAGTAGCTGGAGGGTACTTTTTTGTTTTGTGGGGTCGGTCAGGATGGGTGTTCAGGCCCTCTGTCAGATCGCTGGTTTGTTTTTATTATCCCCAGAGAAGAGTAGTGGGCATGTGTTTGGCAGGTGAAAAGTGCGGATTCCGTTTCAGAGAATTAAACAGGATCCGCATGGTCATCTCATTCCTTTAAGAATCCTTTGCTTCATCAGCTGAGATTCCACCATGTTTCTATATACTCCTCTATGCGTGGGCACAGGTACCTGGCTTGTTCCAAGAATTATGCTGGAGAGTTTTCAAATTAACCAGTACGTTGAAAATTATTTGCAGGTTTTCAGCGTTTCACCATAATTTTGATAACGTTTGTATGTCCCTCCTGAAACGCAAGAAGGCTGCGACGGACATAACTATGCTGAGGAGTAGCTGATTTGGTGTTGCCTATTTTTGTTAGTGGAGACTGACAAGAAGCCATTCTTCTAAGTATGATCCCACCACCATTTTTCCATTGTTTTAAAATGCAGGGAAATTTTGCAAGTTAGCATTATAATTAGTAGCTGGAGAGTACGGTTTTTTTTTTGTGTGTGGTCGATGTGGATGGGGGGGGTCAGGCCCTCTGTCAGTTCGCTGGTTAGTTTTTATTATCCCCAGAGAGGAGAAGTGGGCAAGTGTTTGGCAGGTGAAAAGGGCGGATTCTGTTTCAGAGAATTAACGATGTTCCCCATGGTCATCCCGTTCCTTTAATAATCCTTTACTTCATCAGCTGGAAATCCACCATGGTTCTCTATACTCCTCTTTGCGTGGGAAGAGGTAACTGCCTTGTTCCAAGAAGTATGCCGCAGAGCTTTTCAATTAACCACTACGTTGAAAATTATTTGCAGGTGTTCAGCGTTTCACCATAATTGTGAGAACCTTTGTTTGTGCCTCCTGAAACGCAAGAAGGCTGCGACGGACATAACTATGCTGAGGAGTAGCTGAATTGGTGTTGCCTATTTTTGTTAGTGGAGACTGACAAGAAGCCATTCTTCTTAGTATCATCCCACCACCATTTTTCCATTGTTTTAAAATGCAGGGAAATTTTGCAAGTTAGCATTATAATTAGTAGCTGGAGGGTACGGTTTTTTTTTTTGTGTGTGGTCAATGTGGATGGGGGGGGGGTCAGGCCTTCTGTCAGTTCGCTGGTTAGTTTTTATTATCCCCAGAGAGGAGAAGTGGGCATGTGTTTGGCAGGTGAAAAGGGCGGATTCTGTTTCAGAGAATTAACGATGATCCCCATGGTCATCCCTTTCCTTTAATAATCCTTTACTTCATCAGCTGGAAAACCACCATGGTTCTCTATACTCCTCTTTGCGTGGGAACAGGTAACTGGCTTGTTCCAAGAAGTATGCCGCAGAGCTTTTCAATTAACCCCTACGTTGAAAATTATTTGCAGGTGTTCAGCGTTTCACCATAATTGTGAGAACCTTTGTTTGTGCCTCCTGAAACCCAAGAAGGCTGCGACGGACCTAACTATGCTGAGGAGTAGCTGACTTGGTTTTGCCTATTTTTGTTAGTGGAGTCTGACAAGAATCCATTCTTGTAAGTATCATCTCACCATCATTTTTCCATTGTTTAAAAATGCAGGAAAATTTTGCGAGTTAGCATTATAATTAGTAGCTGGAGGCTACGGTGTTTTTTTTTGTTTTTTCTTTCCTGTGGGGTCGGTGTGGATGTGTTGGTCAGGCCCTCTGTCAGTTCGCTGGTTTGTTTTTATTATCCCCAGAGAGGAGAAGTGGGTATTAGTATGGCAGGTGAAAACTGGGGATCTGTTTCAGAGAATTAAACAGGATCCGCATGGTAATCCCGTTCCTTTAAGAATCCTTTGCTTCATGAGCTGGGAATCCACCATGGTTCTATATACTCCTCTTTGCGTGGGAACAGGTAACTGGCTTGTTCCAAGAAGTATGCCTCAGAGCTTTTCAATTAACCAGTATGTTGACAATCCTTTGCAGGTTTTCAGCGTTTCACCATAATTGTGATAACGTGTGTATGTGCCTACTGAAACCAAATATGGCTGCTACGGACATAACTATGCTGAGGCGTAGCTGACTTGGTGTTGCCTATTTTTGTCAGTGGAGACTGACAAGAAGCCATTCTTCTAAGTATCATCCCACCATCATTTCTCCATTGTTTAAAAATGCAGGGAAATTTTGCAAAGTAACATTATAATTAGTAGCTGGAGGGTACTTTTTTGTTTTGTGGGGTCGGTCAGGATGGGTGTTCAGGCCCTCTGTCAGATCGCTGGTTTGTTTTTATTATCCCCAGAGAAGAGTAGTGGGCATGTGTTTGGCAGGTGAAAAGTGCGGATTGTGTTTCAGAGAATTAAACAGGATCCGCATGGTCATCTCATTCCTTTAAGAATCATTTGCTTCATCAGCTGGGATTCCACCATGTTTCTATATACTCCTCTATGCGTGGGCACAGGTACCTGGCTTGTTCCAAGAATTATGCTGGAGAGTTTTCAAATTAACCAGTACGTTGAAAATTATTTCCAGGTTTTCAGCGTTTCACCATAATTTTGATAACGTTTGTATGTCCCTCCTCAAACCCAAGAAAGTTGTGACAGACATAACTATTCTGAGGAGTAGCTGACTTGGTGTTGCCTATTTTTGTTAGTGGAGACAGACAAGAAGCCATTCTTTAAGTATCATCCCTCCACCATTTTTCCATTGTTTTAAAATGCAGGGAAATTTTGCAAGTTAGCATTATAATTAGTAGCTGGAGGCTATGGTTTTTTTTTGTGTGTGTGGTCGATGTGGATGGGGGGGGTAAGGGCATCTGCCAGTTCGCTGGTTAGTTTTTATTATCCCCAGAGAGGAGAAGTGGGCATGTGTTTGGCAGGTGAAAAGGGCGGATTCTGTTTCAGAGAATTAACGATGATCCCCATGGTCATCCCGTTCCTTTAATAATCCTTTACTTCATCAGCTGGATATCCACCATGGTTCTCTATACTCCTCCTTGCGTGGGAGCAGGTAACTGCCTTGTTCCAAGAAGTATGCCCTAGAGCTTTTCAATTAACCACTACGTTGAAAATTATTTGCAGGTGTTCAGCGTTTCACCATAATTGTGAGAACCTTTGTTTGTGCCTCCTGAAACCCAAGAAGGCTGCGACGGACATAACTATGCTGAGGAGTAGCTGACTTGGTGTTGCCTATTTTTGTTAGTGGAGACTGACAAGAAGCCATTCTTCTAAGTATCATCCCACCACCATTTTTCCATTGTTTTAAAATGCAGGGAAATTTTGCAAGTTAGCATTATAATTAGTAGCTGGAGGGTACGGTTCTTTTTTTTTTGTGTGGTCGATGTGGATGGTGGGGGTCAGGCCCTCTGTCAGTTCGCTGGTTAGTTTTTATTTTCCCCAGAGAGGAGAAGTGGGCATGTGTTTGGCAGTTGAAAAGGGCGGATTCTGTTTCAGAGAATTAACGATGATCCCCATGGTCATCCCGTTCCTTTAATAATCCTTTACTTCATCAGCTGGAAATCCACCATGGTTCTATATACTCCTCTTTGCGTGGGAACAGGTAACTGCCTTGTTCCAAGAAGTATGCCGCAGAGCTTTTCAATTAACCACTACGTTGAAAATTATTTGCAGGTGTTCAGCGTTTCACCATAATTGTGATAACGTTTGTTTGTGCCTCCTGAAACCCAAGAAGGCTGCGACGGACATAACTATGCTGAGGCGTAGCTGACTTGGTTTTGCCTATTTTTGTTAGTGGAGTCAGACTAGAATCCATTCTTGTAAGTATCATCTCACCATCATTTTTCCATTGTTTAAAAATGCAGGGAAATTTTGCAAGTTAGCATTATAATTAGTAGCTGGAAGCTACGGTGTTTTTTTTTTTTTTTTCCTCTGGGGTCGGTGTGGATGTGTTGGTCAGGCCCTCTGTCAGTTCCCCGGTTGGTTTTTATTATCCCCAGAGAGGAGAAGTGGGTATTAGTATGGCCGTTCAAAACTGCGGATCTGTTTCAGAGAATTAAACAGGATCCGCATGGTAATCCCGTTCCTTTAAGAATCCTTTGCTTCATGAGCTGGGAATTCACCATGGTTCTATATACTTGTCTATGCGTGGGCACAGGAAACTGGCTAGTTCCAAGAAGTATGCCTCAGAGCTTTTCAATTAACCAGTATGTTGACAATCCTTTGCAGGTTTTCAGCGTTTCACCATAATTGTGATAACGTGTGTATGTGCCTACTGAAACCAAATATGGCTGCTACGGACATAACTATGCTGAGGCGTAGCTGACTTGGTGTTGCCTATTTTTGTCAGTGGAGACTGACAAGAAGCCATTCTTCTAAGTATCATCCCACCATCATTTCTCCATTGTTTAAAAATGCAGGGAAATTTTGCAAAGTGGCATTATAATTAGTAGCTGGAGGGTACTTTTTTTTTGTGTGGGGTCGGTCAGGATGGGTGTTCAGGCCCTCTGTCAGATCGCTGGTTTGTTTTTATTATCCCCAGAGAAGAGTAGTGGGCATGTGTTTGGCAGGTGAAAAGTGCGGATTCTGTTTCAGAGAATTAAACAGGATCCGCATGGTCATCTCATTCCTTTAAGAATCCTTTGCTTCATCAGCTGGGATTCCACCATGTTTCTATATACTCCTCTATGCGTGGGCACAGGTACCTGGCTTGTTCCAAGAATTATGCCGGAGAGTTTTCAAATTAACCAGTACGTTGAAAATTATTTGCAGGTGTTCAGTGTTTCACCATAATTTTGATAACGTTTGTATGTCCCTCCTGAAACCCAAGAAGGCTGCAACGGACATAACTATGCTGAGGAGTAGCTGACTTGGTGTTGCCTATTTTTGTTCGTGGAGACAGATAAGAAGCCATTCTTCTAAGTATGATCCCACCACCATTTTTCCATTGTTTTAAAATGAAGGGAAAGTTTGCAAGTTAGCATTATAATTAGTAGCTGGAGGCTACGGTTTTTATTTGTGTGTGTGGTCGATGTGGATGGGGGGGGTCAGGGCCTCTGTCAGTTCGCTGGTTAGTTTTTATTATCCCCAGAGAGGAGAAGTGGGCATGTGTTTGGCAGGTGAAAAGGGCGGATTCTGTTTCAGAGAATTAACGATGATCCCCATGGTCATCCCGTTCCTTTAATAATCCTTTACTTCATCAGCTGGAAATCCACCATGGTTCTTTATACTCCTCTTTGCGTGGGAACAGGTAACTGCCTTGTTCCAAGAAGTATGCCGCAGAGCTTTTCAATTAACCACTACGTTGAAAATTATTTGCAGGTGTTCAGCGTTTCACCATAATTGTGATAACGTTTGTTTGTGCCTCCTGAAACCCAAGAAGGCTGCGACGGACATAACTATGCTGAGGCGTAGCTGACTTGGTGTTGCCTATTTTTGTTAGTGGAGTCAGACTAGAATCCATTCTTGTAAGTATCATCTCACCATCATTTTTCCATTGTTTAAAAATGCAGGGAAATTTTGCAAGTTAGCATTATAATTAGTAGCTGGAAGCTACGGTGTTTTTTTTTTTTTTTCCTGTGGGGTCGGTGTGGATGTGTTGGTCAGGTCCTCTGTCAGTTCCCCGGTTGGTTTTTATTATCCCCAGAGAGGAGAAGTGGGTATTAGTATGGCAGGTCAAAACTGCGGATCTGTTTCAGAGAATTAAACAGGATCCGCATGGTAATCCCGTTCCTTTAAGAATCCTTTGCTTCATGAGCTGGGAATTCACCATGGTTCTATATACTTGTCTATGCGTGGGCACAGGAAACTGGCTAGTTCCAAGAAGTATGCCTCAGAGCTTTTCAATTAACCAGTATGTTGACAATCCTTTGCAGGTTTTCAGCGTTTCACCATAATTGTGATAACGTGTGTATGTGCCTACTGAAACCAAATATGGCTGCTACGGACATAACTACGCTGAGGCGTAGCTGACTTGGTGTTGCCTATTTTTGTCAGTGGAGACTGACAAGAAGCCATTCTTCTAAGTATCATCCCACCATCTTTTCTCCATTGTTTAAAAATGCAGGGAAATTTTGCAAAGTGGCATTATAATTAGTAGCTGGAGGGTACTTTTTTGTTTTGTGGGGTCGGTCAGGATGGGTGTTCAAGCCCTCTGTCAGATCGCTGGTTTGTTTTTATTATCCCCAGAGAAGAGTAGTGGGCATGTGTTTGGCAGGTGAAAAGTGCGGATTCTGTTTCAGAGAATTAAACAGGATCCGCATGGTCAACTCATTCCTTTAAGAATCCTTTGCTTCATCAGCTGGGATTCCACCATGTTTCTATATACTCCTCTATGCGTGGGCACAGGTACCTGGCTTGTTTCAAGAATTATGCTGGAGAGTTTTCAAATTAACCAGTACGTTGAAAATTATTTGCAGGTGTTCAGCGTTTCACCATAATTGTGAGAACCTTTGTTTGTGCCTCCTGAAACCGTAGAAGGCTGCGACTGACATAACTATGCTGAGGCGTAGCTGACTTGGTTTTGCCTATTTTTGTTAGTGGAGTCTGACAAGAATCCATTCTTGTAAGTATCATCTCACCATCATTTTTCCATTGTTTAAAAAGGCAGGAAAATTTTGCAACGTAGCATTATAATTAGTAGATGGAGGCTACGGTGTTGTTTTTTTTTTTTTTTTCCTGTGGGGTCGGTGTGGATGTGTTGTTCCGGCCCTCTGTCAGTTCGCTGGTTTGTTTTTATTATCCCCAGAGAGGAGAAGTCGGTATTAGTATGGCAGGTGAAAACTGCGGATCTGTTTCAGAGAATTAAACAGGATCCGCATGGTAATCCCATTCCTTTAAGAATCCTTTGCTTCATGAGCTGGGAATCCACCATGGTTCTATATACTCCTCTTTGCGTGGGAACAGGTAACTGGCTTGTTCCAAGAAGTATGCCTCAGAGCTTTTCAATTAACCAGTATGTTGACAATCCTTTGCAGGTTTTCAGCGTTTCACCATAATTGTGATAACGTGTGTATGTGCCTACTGAAACCAAATATGGCTGCTACGGACATAACTATGCTGAGGCGTAGCTGACTTGGTGTTGCCTATTTTTGTCAGTGGAGACTGACAAGAAGCCATTCTTCTAAGTATCATCCCACCATCATTTCTCCATTGTTTAAAAATGCAGGGAAATTTTGCAAATTGGCATTATAATTAGTAGCTGGAGGGTACGGTTTTTTTTTTTTGTGTGGGGTCGATGTGGATGGGGGGGTGGTCAGGCCCTCTGTCAGTTCGCTGGTTAGTTTTTATTATCCCCAGAGAGGAGAAGTGGGCATCTGTTTGGCAGGTGAAAAGTGGGGATTCTGTTTCAGAGAATTAAACAGGATCCCCATGGTCATCTCATTCCTTTAAGAATCCTTTGCTTCATCAGCTGAGATTCCACCATGTTTCTATATACTCCTCTATGCGTGGGCACAGGTACCTGGCTTGTTCCAAGAAGTATGCTGGAGAGTTTTCAAATTAACCAGTAGTTGAAAATTATTTGCAGGTTTTCAGCGTTTCACCATAATTTTGATAACGTTTGTATGTCCCTCCTGAAACCCAAGAAGGCTGCGACGGACATAACTATGCTGAGGAGTAGCTGACTTGGTGTTGCCTATTTTTGTTAGTGAAGACTGACAAGAAGCCATTCTTCTAAGTATCATGCCACCACCATTTTTCCATTGTTTTAAAATGCAGGGAAATTTTGCAAGTTAGCATTATAATTAGTAGCTGGAGGGTACGGTTTTTTTTTTTGTGTGTGGTCGATGTGGATGGGGGTGGGTCAGGCCCTCTGTCAGTTCGCTCGTTAGTTTTTATTATCCCCAGAGAGGAGAAGTGGGCATGTGTTTGGCAGGTGAAAAGGGCGGATTCTGTTTCAGAGAATTAACGATGATCCCCATGGTCATCCCTTTCCTTTAGTAATCCTTTACTTCATCAGCTGGAAATCCACCATGGTTCTCAATACTCCTCTTTGCGTGGGAACAGGTAACTGCCTTGTTCCAAGAAGTATGCCGCAGAGCTTTTCAATTAACCACTACGTTGAAAATTATTTGCAGATGTTCAGCGTTTCACCATAATTCTGAGAACCTTTGTTTTTGCCTCCTGAAACCCAAGAAGGCTGCGAAGGTCATAACTATGCTGAGGAGTAGCTGACTTGGTGTTGCTTATTTTTGTTAGTGGAGACTGACAAGAAGCCATTCTTCTAAGTATCATCCCACCACCATTTTTCCATTGTTTTAAAATGCAGGGATATTATGCAATTTAGCATTATAATTAGTAGCTGGAGGGTACGGTTTTTTTTTTGTGTGGTCGATGTGGATGGTGGGGGTCAGGCCCTCTGTCAGTTGGCTGGTTAGTTTGTATTATCCCCAGAGAGGAGAAGTGGGCATGTGTTTGGCAGGTGAAAAGGGCGGATTCTGTTTCAGAGAATTAACGATGATCCCCATGGTCATCGCGTTTCTTTAATAATCATTTACTTCATCAGCTGGAAATTCACCATAGTTCTATATACTCCTCTTTGCGTGGGAACAGGTAACTGGCTTGTTCCAAGAAGTATGCCGCAGAGCTTTTCAATTAACCAGTACGTTGAAAATTATTTGCAGGTGTTCAGCGTTTCACCATAATTGTGATAACGTTTGTTGTGCCTCCTGAAACCCAAGAAGGCAGCGACGGACATAACTATGCTGAGGCGTAGCTGACTTCGTTTTGCCTATTTTTGTTAGTGGAGACTGACATGAATACATTCTTGTAAGTATCATCTCACCATAATTTTTCCATTGTTTAAAAATGCAGGAAAATTTTGCAAGTTAGCATTATAATTAGTAGCTGGAGGCTAAGGTGTTTTTTTTTTTTTGTTCCTGTGGGGTCGGTGTGGATGTGTTGGTCAGGCCCTCTGTCAGTTCCCCGGTTGGTTTTTATTATCCCCAGAGAGGAGAAGTGGGTATTAGTATGGCAGGTGAAAACTGCGGATCTGTTTCAGAGAATTAAACAGGATCCGCATGGTAATCCCGTTCCTTTAAGAATCCTTTGCTTCATGAACTGGGAATCCACCATGGTTCTATATACTTCTCTATGCGTGGGCACAGGAAACTGGCTAGTTCCAAGAAGTATGCCTCAGAGCTTTTCAATTAACCAGTATGTTGACAATCCTTTGCAGGTTTTCAGCGTTTCAACATAATTGTGATAACGTGTGTATGTGCCTACTGAAACCAAATATGGCTGCTACAAACATAACTATGCTGAGGCGTAGCTGACTTGGTGTTGCCTATTTTTGTCAGTGGAGACTGACAAGAAGCCATTCTTCTAAGTATCATCCCACCATCCTTTCTCCATTGTTTAAAAATGCAGGGAAATTTTGCAAATTGGCATTATAATTAGTAGCTGGAGGGTACGGTTTTTTTTTTTTTTGGGTAGTCAATGTGGATGGTGGGGTCAGGCCCTCTGTCAGTTCGCTGGTTGGTTTTTATTATCCCCAGAGAGGAGAAGTGGGCATGTGTTTGGCAGGTGAAAAGGGCGGATTCTGTTTCAGAGAATTAACGATGATCCCCATGGTCATCCCGTTCCTTTAATAATCCTTTACTTCATCAGCTGGAAATCCACCATGGTTCTATATACTCCTGTTTGCGTGGGAACAGGTAACTGGCTTGTTCCAAGAAGTATGCCGCAGAGCTTTTCAATTAACCACTACGTTGAAAATTATTTGCAGGTGTTCAGCGTTTCACCATAATTTTGATAACGTGTGTTTGTGCCTCCTGAAACCCAAGAAGGCTGCGACGGACATAAGTATGATGAGGAGTAGCTGACTTTGTGTTGCCTATTTTTGTTAGTGGAGACTGACAAGAAGCCATTCTTCTAAGTATCATCCCACCACCATTTTTCCATTGTTTTAAAATGCAGGGAAATTTTGCAAGTTAGCATTATAATTAGTAGCTGGAGGGTACGGTTTTTTTTTTTTGTGTGTGGTCCATGTGGATGGTGGGGGTCAGGCCCTCTGTCAGTTCGCTGGTTAGTTATTATTATCCCCAGAGAGGAGAAGTGGGCAAGTGTTTGGCAGGTGAAAAGGGCGGATTCTGTTTCAGAGAATTAACGATGATCCCCATGGTCATCCCGTTCCTTTAATAATCCTTTACTTCATCAGCTGGAAATCCACCATGGTTCTATATACTCCTCTTTGCGTGGGAACAGGTAACTGCCTTGTTCCAAGAAGTATGCCGCAGAACTTTTCAATTAATCACTACGTTGAAAATTATTTGCAGGTGTTCGGCGTTTCACCATAATTGTGAGAACCTTTGTTTGTGCCTCCTGAAACCCAAGAAGGCTGCGACGGACATAACTATGCTGAGGAGTAGCTGACTTTGTGTTACCTATTTTTGTTAGTGGAGACTGACAAGAAGCCATTCTTCTAAGTATCATCCCACCACCATTTTTCCATTGTTTTAAAATGCAGGGAAATTTTGCAAGTTAGCATTATAATTAGTAGCTGGAGGGTACGGTTTTTTTTTTTTTGTGTGGTCCATGTGGATGGTGGGGGTCAGGCCCTCTGTCAGTTCGCTGGTTAGTTATTATTATCCCCAGGGAGGAGAAGTGGGCAAGTGTTTGGCAGGTGAAAAGGGCGGATTCTGTTTCAGAGAATTAACGATGATCCCCATGGTCATCCCGTTCCTTTAATAATCCTTTACTTCATCAGCTGGAAATCCACCATGGTTCTATATACTCCTGTTTGCGTGGGAACAGGTAACTGGCTTGTTCCAAGAAGTATGCCGCAGAGCTTTTCAATTAACCACTACGTTGAAAATTATTTGCAGGTGTTCAGCGTTTCACCATAATTGTGATAACGTGTGTTTGTGCCTCCTGAAACCCAAGAAGGCTGCGACGGACCTAACTATGCTGAGGAGTAGCTGACTTTGTTTTGCCTATTTTTGTTAGTGGAGACTGACAAGAATCCATTCTTGTAAGTATCATCTCACCATCATTTTTCCATTGTTTAAAAATGCAGGAAAATTTTGCAAGTTAGCATTATAATTAGTAGCTGGAGGCTACGGTGTTTTTTTTTTTTTTTTTTTTCCTGTGGGGTCGGTGTGGATGTGTTGGTCAGGCCCTCTGTCAGTTCCCCGGTTGGTTTTTGTTATCCCCAGAGAGGAGAAGTGGGTATTAGTATGGCAGGTGAAAACTGCGGATCTGTTTCAGAGAATTAAACAGGATCCGCATGGTAATCCCGTTCCTTTAAGAATCCTTTGCTTCATGAGCTGGGAATCCACCATGGTTCTATATACTCCTCTTTGCGTGGGCACAGGAAACTGGCTAGTTCCAAGAAGTATGCCGCAGAGCTTTTCAATTAACCAGTATGTTGACAATCCTTTGCAGGTTTTCAGCGTTTCACCATAATTGTGATAACGTGTGTAAGTGCCTACTGAAACCAAATATGGCTGCTACGGACATAACTATGCTGAGGCGTAGCTGACTTGGTGTTGCCTATTTTTGTCAGTGGAGACTGACAAGAAGCCATTCTTCTAAGTATCATCCCACCACCATTTTTCCATTGTTTTAAAATGCAGGGAAATTTTGCAAGTTAGCATTATAATTAGTAGCTGGAGGGTAAGGTTTTTTTGTGTGTGTGTGGTCGATGTGGATGGGGGGGTCAGGAGCTCTGTTAGTTCGCTGTTTAGTTTTTATTATCCCCAGAGAGGAGAAGTGGGCATGTGTTTGGCAGGTGAAAAGGGCGGATTCTCTTTCAGAGAATTAACGATGATCCCCATGGTCATGCCCTTCCTTTAATAATCCTTTACTTCATCAGCTGGAAATCCACCATGGTTCTATATACTCCTCTTTGCGTGGGAACAGGTAACTGGCTTGTTCTAAGAAGTATGCCGCAGAGGTTTTCAATTAACCACTACGTTGAAAATTATTTGCAGGTGTTCAGTGTTTCACCATAATTGTGATAACGTTTGTTTGTGCCTCCTGAAACCCAAGAAGGCTGCGACGGACATAACTATGCTGAGGCGTAGCTGACTTTGTGTTGCCTATTTTTGTCAGTGGAGACTGACAAGAAGCCATTCTTCTAAGTATCATCCCACCATCATTTCTCCATTGTTTAAAAATGCAGGGAAATTTTGCAAATTGGCATTATAATTAGTAGCTAGAGGGTACTTTTTTGTTTTGTGGGGTCGGTCAGGATGGGTGTTTGGGCCCTCTGTCAGATCGCTGGTGTGTTTTTATTATCCCCAGAGAAGAGTAGTGGGCATGTGTTTGGCAGGTGAAAAGTGCGGATTCTGTTTCAGAGAATTAAACTGTATCCGCATGGTCATCTCATTCCTTTAAGAATCCTTTGCTTCATCAGCTGGGATTCCACCATGTTTCTATATACTCCTCTATGCGTGGGCACAGTTACCTGGCTTGTTCCAATAATTATGCTGGAGAGTTTTCAAATTAACCAGTACGTTGAAAATTATTTGCAGGTGTTCAGCGTTTCACCATAATTTTGATAACGTTTGTATGTCCCTCCTGAAACCCAAGAAGGCTGCGACGGACATAACTATGCTGAGGAGTAGCTGACTTGGTGTTGCCTATTTTTGTTAGTGGAGACAGACAAGAAGCCATTCTTCTAAGTATCATCCCACCACCATTTTTCCATTGTTTTAAAATGCAGGGAACTTTTGCAAGTTAGCATTATAATTAGTAGCTGGAGGGTACGGTTTTTTTTTTGTGTGTGTGTGGTCGATGTGGATCGGGGGGTCAGGCCCTCTGTCAGTTCGCTGGTTAGTTTTTATTATCCCCAGAGAGGAGAAGTGGGCATGTGTTTGGCAGGTGAAAAGGGCGGATTCTGTTTCAGAGAATTAACGATGATCCCCATGGTCATCCCGTTCCTTTAATAATCCTTTACTTCATCAGCTGGAAATCCACCATGGTTCTATATACTCCTGTTTGCGTGGGAACAGTTAACTGGCTTGTTCCAAGAAGTATGCCGCAGAGCTTTTCAATTAACCACTACGTTGAAAATTATTTGCAGGTGTTCAGCGTTTCACCATAATTTTGATAACGTGTGTTTGTGCCTCCTGAAACCCAAGAAGGCTGCGACGGACATAACTATGCTGAGGAGTAGCTGACTTTGTGTTGCCTATTTTTGTTAGTGGAGACTGACAAGAAGCCATTCTTCTAAGTATCATCCCACCACCATTTTTCCATTGTTTTAAAATGCAGGGAAATTTTGCAAGTTAGCATTATAATTAGTAGCTGGAGGGTACGGTTTTTTTTTTGTGTGTGGTCGATGTGGATGGTGGGGGTCAGGCCCTCTGTCAGTTCGCTGGTTAGTTTTTATTATCCCCAGAGAGGAGAAGTGGACATGTGTTTGGCAGGTGAAAAGGGCGGATTCTGTTTCAGAGAATTAACGATGATCCCCATGGTCATCCCGTTCCTTTAATAATCCTTTACTTCATCAGCTGGAAATCCACCATGGTTCTATATACTCCTGTTTGCGTGGGAACAGGTAACTGGCTTGTTCCAAGAAGTATGCCGCAGAGCTTTTCAATTAAGCAGTACGTTGAAAATTATTTGCAGGTGTCATAGTTTCACCATAATTGTGATAACGTGTGTTTGTGCCTCCTGAAACCCAAGAAGGCTGCGACGGACATAACTATGCTGAGGAGTAGCTAACTTGGTGTTGCCTATTTTTGTTAGTGGAGACTGACAAGAAGCCATTCTTCTAAGTATCATCCCACCACAATTTTTCCATTGTTTTAAAATGCAGGGAAATTTTGCAAGTTAGCATTATAATTAGTAGCTGGAGGGTACGGTATTTTTTGTGTGTGTGGTCGATGTCGATGGGGGGGGTCAGTCCCTCTGTCAGTTCGCTGGTTGGTTTTTATTATCCCCAGAGAGGAGAAGTGGGCATGTGTTTGGCGGGTGAAAAGGGCGGATTCTGTTTCAGAGAATTAACGATGATCCCCATGGTCATCCCGTTCCTTTAATAATCCTTTACTTCATCAGCTGGAAATCCACCATGGTTCTCTATACTCCTCTTTGCGTGGGAACAGGTAACTGCCTTGTTCCAAGAAGTATGCCGCAGAACTTTTCAATTAATCACTACGTTGAAAATTATTTGCAGGTGTTCGGCGTTTCACCATAATTGTGAGAACCTTTGTTTGTGCCTCCTGAAACCCAAGAAGGCTGCGACGGACATAACTATGCTGAGGAGTAGCTGACTTGGTGTTGCCTATTTTTGTTAGTGGAGACTGACAAGAAGCCATTCTTCTAAGTATCATCCCACCACCATTTTTCCATTGTTTTAAAATGCAGGGAAATTTTGCAAGTTACCATTATAATTAGTAGCTGGAGGGTACGGTTTTTTTTTTGTGTGGTCCATGTGGATGGTGGGGGTCAGGCCCTCTGTCAGTTCGCTGGTTAGTTATTATTATCCCCAGAGAGGAGAAGTGGGCAAGTGTTTGGCAGGTGAAAAGGGCGGATTCTGTTTCAGAGAATTAACGATGATCCCCATGGTCATCCCGTTCCTTTAATAATCCTTTACTTCATCAGCTGGAAATCCACCATGGTTCTATATACTCCTCTTTGCGTGGGAACAGGTAACTGCCTTGTTCCAAGAAGTATGCCGCAGAACTTTTCAATTAATCACTACGTTGAAAATTATTTACAGGTGTTCGGCGTTTCACCATAATTGTGAGAACCTTTGTTTGTGCCTCCTGAAACCCAAGAAGGCTGCGACGGACATAACTATGCTGAGGAGTAGCTGACTTGGTGTTGCCTATTTTTGTTAGTGGAGACTGACAAGAAGCCATTCTTCTAAGTATCATCCCACCACCATTTTTCCATTGTTTTAAAATGCAGGGAAATTTTGCAAGTTAGCATTATAATTAGTAGCTGGAGGGTACGGTTTTTTTTTTTGTGTGTGGTCCATGTGGATGGTGGGGTTCAGGCGCTCTGTCAGTTCGCTGGTTAGTTATTATTATCCCTAGATAGGAGAAGTGGGCAAGTGTTTGGCAGGTGAAAATGGCGGATTCTGTTTCAGAGAATTAACGATGATCCCCATGGTCATCCCGTTCCTTTAATAATCCTTTACTTCATCAGCTGGAAATCCACCATGGTTCTATATACTCCTGTTTGCGTGGGAACAGGTAACTGGCTTGTTCCAAGAAGTATGCCGCAGAGCTTTTCAATTAACCACTACGTTGAAAATTATTTGCAGGTGTTCAGCGTTTCACCATAATTGTGATAACGTGTGTTTGTGCCTCCTGAAACCCAAGAAGGCTGCGACGGACCTAACTATGCTGAGGAGTAGCTGACTTGGTTTTGCCTATTTTTGTTAGTGGAGACTGACAAGAATCCATTCTTGTAAGTATCATCTCACCATCATTTTTCCATTGTTTAAAAATGCAGGAAAATTTTGCAAGTTAGCATTATAATTAGTAGCTGGACGCTACGGTGTTTTTTTTTTTTTTTTTTCCTGTGAGGTCGGTGTGGATGTGTTGGTCAGGCCCTCTGTCAGTTCCCCGGTTGGTTTTTGTTATCCCCAGAGAGGAGAAGTGGGTATTAGTATGGCAGGTGAAAACTGCGGATCTGTTTCAGAGAATTAAACAGGATCCGCAAGGTAATCCCGTTCCTTTAAGAATCCTTTGCTTCATGAGCTGGGAATCCACCATGGTTCTATATACTTGTCTATGCGTGGGCACAGGAAACTGGCTAGTTCCAAGAAGTATGCCGCAGAGCTTTTCAATTAACCAGTGTGTTGACAATCCTTTGCAGGTTTTCAGCGTTTCACCATAATTGTGATAACGTGTGTATGTGCCTACTGAAACCAAATATGGCTGCTACGGACATAAGTATGCTGAGGCGTAGCTGACTTGGTGTTGCCTATTTTTGTCAGTGGAGACTGACAAGAAGCCATTCTTCTAAGTATCATCCCACCACCATTTTTCCATTGTTTTTAAATGCAGGGAAATTTTGCAAGTTAGCATTATAATTAGTAGCTGGAGGGTAAGGTTTTTTTGTGTGTGTGTGGTCGATGTGGATGGGGGGGTCAGGCCCTCTGTTAGTTCGCTGTTTAGTTTTTATTATCCCCAGAGAGGAGAAGTGGGCATGTGTTTGGCAGGTGAAAAGGGCGGATTCTCTTTCAGAGAATTAACGATGATCCCCATGGTCATGCCCTTCCTTTAATAATCCTTTACTTCATCAGCTGGAAATCCACCATGGTTCTCTATACTCCTCTTTGCGTGGGAACAGGTAACTGCCTTGTTCCAAGAAGTATGCCGCAGAGCTTTTCAATTAACCACTACGTTGAAAATTATTTGCAGGTGTTCAGCGTTTCACCATAATTGTGAGAACCTTTGTTTGTGCCTCCTGAAACCCAAGAAGGCTGCGACGGACATAACTATGCTGAGGAGTAGCTACTTGGTGTTGCCTATTTTTGTTAGTGGAGACTGACAAGAAGCCATTCTTCTAAGTATCATCCCACCACCATTTTTCCATTGTTTTAAAATGCAGGGAAATTTTGCAAGTTAGCATTATAATTAGTAGCTGGAGGGTACGGTTTTTTTTTTTTTTGTGTGGTCGATGTGGATGGTGGGGGTCAGGCCCTCTGTCAGTTCGCTGGTTAGTTTTTATTATCCCCAGAGAGGAGAAATGGGCATGTGTTTGGCAGGTGAAAAGGGCGGATTCTGTTTCAGAGAATTAACGATGATCCCCATGGTCATCGCGTTTCTTTAATAATCCTTTACTTCATCAGCTGGAAATCCACCATGGTTCTATATACTCCTCTTTGCGTGGGAACAGGTAACTGGCTTGTTCCAAGAAGTATGCCGCAGAGCTTTTCAATTAACCAGTACGTTGAAAATTATTTGCAGGTGTTCAGCTTTTCACCATAATTTTGATAACGTTTGTTGTGCCTCCTGAAACCCAAGAAGGCTGCGACGGACATAACTATGCTGAGGCGTAGCTGACTTGGTTTTGCCTATTTTTGTTAGTGGAGACTGACATGAATACATTCTTGTAAGTATGATCTCACCATAATTTTTCCATTGTTTAAAAATGCAGGAAAATTTTGCAAGTTAGCATTATAATTAGTAGCTGGAGGCTAAGGTGTTTTTTTTTTTTTTCCTGTGGGGTCGGTGTGGATGTGTTCGTCAGGCCCTCTGTCAGTTCCCCGGTTGGTTTTTATTATCCCCAGAGAGGAGAAGTGGGTATTAGTATGGCAGGTGAAAACTGCGGATCTGTTTCAGAGAATTAAACAGGATCCGCATGGTAATCCCGTTCCTTTAAGAATCCTTTGCTTCATGAGCTGGGAATCCACCATGGTTCTATATACTTGTCTATGCGTGGGCACAGGAAACTGGCTAGTTCCAAGAAGTATGCCTCAGAGCTTTTCAATGAACCAGTATGTTGACAATCCTTTGCAGGTTTTCAGCGTTTCACCATAATTGTGATAACGTGTGTATGTGCCTACTGAAACCAAATATGGCTGCTACGGACATAACTATTATCAGGCGTAGCTGACTTGGTGTTGCCTATTTTTGTCAGTGGAGACTGACAAGAAGCCATTCTTCTAAGTATCATCCCACCATCATTTCTCCATTGTTTAAAAATGCAGGGAAATTTTGCAAATTGGCATTATAATTAGTAGCTGCAGGGTACTTTTTTGTTTTGTGGGGTCGGTCAGGATGGGTGTTCAGGCCCTCTGTCAGATCGCTGGTTTGTTTTTATTATCCCCAGAGAAGAGTAGTGGGCATGTGTTTGGCAGGTGAAAAGTGCGGATTCTGTTTCAGAGAATTAAACAGGATCCGCATGGTCATCTCATTCCTTTAAGAATCCTTTGCTTCCTCAGCTGGGATTCCACCATGTTTCTATATACTCCTCTATGCGTGGGCACAGGTACCTGGCTTGTTCCAAGAAGTATGCTGGAGAGTTTTCAAATTAACCAGTACGTTGAAAATTATTTGCAGGTGTTCAGCGTTTCACCATAATTTTGATAACGTTTGTATGTCCCTCCTGAAACCCAAGAAGGCTGCGACGGACATAACTATGCTGAGGAGTAGCTGACTTGGTGTTGCCTATTTTTGTTAGTGGAGACAGACAAGAAGACATTGTTCTAAGTATGATCCCACCACCATTTTTCCATTGTTTTAAAATGCAGGGAAATTTTGCAAATTGGCATTATAATTGGTAGCTGCAGGGTACTTTTTTGTTTTGTGGGGTCGGTCAGGATGGGTGTTCAGCCCATCTGTCAGATCGCTGGTTTGTTTTTATTATCCCCAGAGAAGAGTAGTGGGCATGTGTTTGGCAGGTGAAAGGTGCGGATTCTGTTTCAGAGAATGATACAGGATCCGCATGCTCCTCCCGTTCCTTTAGAAAAATTTGCTTCATCAGGTGGGAATCCACCATGGTTCTATATACTCCTCTATGTGTGGGCACAGGTAACTAGCTTGTTCCAAGAAGTATGCCGCAGAGCTTTTCAATTAAGCAGTACGTTGAAAATCATTTGCAGGTTTTCAGCGTTTCACCATAATTCTTATAACGTTTCTATGTGTCTCCTGAAACCCAATATGGCTGCCACGGACATAAGTATGCTGAGGCGTAGCTGACTTCGTGTTGCCTATTTTTGTTAGTGGAGACTGACTGGAAGCCATTCTTCTAAGTATCATCCCACCATCATTTTTCTATTGTTTAAAAATGCAGGGAAATTTTGCAAGTTATCATTATAATTAGTAGCTGGAGGGTACTTTTTTTTTTTTGTGGGGTCAGTGTGGATGGGTTGGTCAGGCCATCTGTCAATTCACTGGTTTGTTTTTATTATCCCCAGAGAGGAGAAGTGGGCATGTGTTTGGCAGGTGAAAAGTGCGGATTCTGTTTCAGAGAATTAAACAGGATCCGCATGGTCATCTCATTCCTTTAAGAATCCTTTGCTTCATGAGCTGGGATTCCACCATGTTTCTATATACTCCTCTATGCATGGGCACAGGTACCTGGCTTGTTCCTAGAAGTATGCCGCTGAGCTTTTCTATTAACCACTACGTTGAAAATTATTTGCAGGTGTTCAGCGTTTCACCATAATTGTGATAACGTTTGTTTGTGCCTCCTGAAACCCAAGAAGGCGGCGACGGACATAACTATGCTGAGGAGTAGCTGACTTGGTGTTGCCTATTTTTGTTAGTGGAGACAGACAAGAAGCCATTCTTCTAAGTATGATCCCACCACCATTTTTCCATTGTTTTAAAATGCAGGGAAATTTTGCAAGTTAGCATTATAATTAGTAGCTGGAGGGTACGGTTTTTTTTTTGTGTGTGGTCGATGCGGATGGGGGGGGTCAGGCCCACTGTCAGTTCGCTGGTTAGTTTTTATTATCCCCAGAGAGGAGAAGTGGGCATGTGTTTGGCAGGTGAAAAGGGTGGATTCTGTTTCAGAGAATTAACGATGATCCCCATGGTCATCCCGTTCCTTTAATAATCCTTTACTTCATCAGCTGGAAATCCACCATGGTTCTATATACTCCTCTTTGCGTGGGAACAGGTAACTGCCTTGTTCCAAGAAGTGTGCCGCAGAGCTTTTCAATTAACCATTACGTTGAAAATTATTTGCAGGTGTTCAGCATTTTACCATAATTGTGAGAACCTTTGTTTGTGCCTCCTGAAACCCTAGAAGGCTGCGACGGACATAACTATGCTGAGGCGAAGCTTACTTGGTTTTGCCTATTTTTGTTAGTGGAGACTGACAAGAATCCATTCTTGTAAGTATCATCTCACCATCATTTTTCCATTGTTTAAAAATGCAGGAAAATTTTGCAAGTTAGCATTATAATTAGTAGCTGGAGGCTACGGTGTTTTTTTTTTTTTTTTTTTCCTGTGGAGTCGGTGTGGATGTGTTGGTCAGCCCCTCTGTCAGTTCCCCGGTTGGTTTTTATTATCCCCAGAGAGGAGAAGTGGGTATTAGTATGGCCGGGGAAAACTGCGGATCTGTTTCAGAGAATTAAACAGGATCCGCATGGTAATCCCGTTCCTTTAAGAATCCTTTGCTTCATGAGCTGGGATTCCACCATGATTCTATATACTCCTCTATGCGTGGGCACAGGTACCTGGCTTGTTCCAAGAATTATGCTGGAGAGTTTTCAAATTAACCAGTACGTTGAAAATAATTTGCAGGTTTTCAGCGTTTCACCATAATTTTGATAACGTTTGTATGTCCCTCCTGAAATCCAAGAAGGCTGCGACGGACATAACTATGCTGAGGAGTAGCTGACTTGGTGTTGCCTATTTTTGTTAGTGGAGACTGACAAGAAGCCATTCTTCTAAGTGTCATCCCACCACCATTTTTCCATTGTTTTAAAATGCAGGGAAATTTTGAAAGTTAGCATTATAATTAGTAGCTGGAGGGTACGGTTTTTTTTGTGTGTGTGTGGTCGATGTGGATGGGGGGGTCAGGCCCTCTGTCAGTTCGCTGGTTAGTTTTTATTATCCCCAGGGAGGAGAAGTGGGCATGTGTTTGGCAGGTGAAAAGGGCGGATTTTGTTTCAGAGAATTAACGATGATCCCCATGGTCATCCCGTTCCTTTAATAATCCTTTACTTCATCAGCTGGAAATCCACCATGGTTCTCTATACTCCTCTTTGCGTGGGAACAGGTAACTGCCTTGTTCCAAGAAGTATGCCGCAGAGCTTTTCAATTAACCACTACGTTGAAAATTATTTGCAGGTGTTCAGCGTTTTACCATAATTGTGAGAACCTTTGTTTTTGCCTCCTGAAATCCTAGAAGGCTGCGACGGACATAACTATGCTGAGGAGTAGCTGACTTGGTGTTGCCTATTTTTGTTAGTGGAGACTGACAAGAAGCCATTCTTCTAAGTATCATCCACCACCATTTTTCCATTGTTTTAAAATGCAGGGAAATTTTGCAAGTTAGCATTATAATTAGTAGCTGGAGGGTACGGTTTTTTTTTTTGTGTGTGGTCGATGTGGATGGTGAGGGTCAGGCCCTCTGTCAGTTCGCTGGTTGGTTTTTATTATCCCCAGAGAGGAGAAGTGGGCATGTGTTTGGCAGGTGAAAAGGGCGGATTCTGTTTCAGAGAATTAACGATGATCCCCAGGTCATCCCCTTCCTTTAATAATCCTTTACTTCATCAGCTGGAAATCCACCATGGTTCTATATACTCCTCTTTGCGATGGAACAGGTAACTGGCTTGTTCCAAGAAGTATGCCGCAGAGCTTTTCAATTAACCACTACGTTGAAAATTATTTGCAGGTGTTCAGCGTTTCACCATAATTGTGAGAACCTTTGTTTGTGCCTCCTGAAACCCAAGAAGGCTGCGATGGACATAACTATGCTGAGGCGTAGCTGACTTGGTTTTGCCTAGTCTTGTTAGTGGAGACTGACAAGAATCCATTCTTGTAAGTATCATCTCACCATCATTTTTCCATTGTTTAAAAATGCAGGAAAATTTTGCAAGTTAGCATTATAATTAGTAGCTGGAGGCTACGGTGTTTTTTGTTTTTTTTTTCCTGTGTGGTCGTTGTGGATGTGTTGGTCAGGCCCTCTGTCAGTTCCCCGGTTGGTTTTTATTATCCCCAGAGAGGAGAAGTGGGTATTAGTATGGCAGGTGAAAACTGCGGATCTGTTTCAGAGAATTAAACAGGATCCGCATGGTAATCCCGTTCCTTTAAGAATCCTTTGCTTCATGAGCTGGGAATCCACCATGGTTCTATATACTTGTCCACGCGTGGGCACAGGAAACTGGCTAGTTCCAAGAAGTATGCCTCAGAGCTTTTCAATTAACCAGTATGTTGACAATCCTTTGCAGGTTTTCAGCGTTTCACCATAATTGTGATAACGTGTATATGTGCCTACTGAATCCAAATATGGCTGCTACGGACATAACTATGCTGAGGCGTAGCTGACTTGGTGTTGCCTATTTTTGTCAGTGGAGACTGACAAGAAGCCATTCTTCTAAGTATCATCCCACCATCATTTCTCCATTGTTTAAAAATGCAGGGAAATTTTGCAAATTGGCATTATAATTAGTAGCTGGAGGGTACTTTTTTGTTTTGTGGGGTCGGTCAGGATGGGTGTTCAGGCCCTCTGTGAGATCGCTGGTTTGTTTTTATTATCCCCAGAGAAGAGTAGTGGGCATGTGTTTGGCAGGTGAAAAGTGCGGATTCTGTTTCAGAGAATTAAACAGGATCCGCATGGTCATCTCATTCCTTTAAGAATCCTTTGCTTCATCAGCTGGGATTCCACCATGTTTCTATATACTCCTCTATGCGTGGGCACAGGTACCTGGCTTGTTCCAAGAATTATGCTGGAGAGTTTTCAAATTAACCAGTACGTTGAAAATTATTTTCAGGTGTTCAGCGTTTCACCATAATTTTGATAACGTTTGTATGATCCTCCTGAAAGCCAAGAAGGCTGCGACGGACATAACTATGCTGAGGAGTAGCTGACTTGGTGTTGCCTATTTTTGTTAGTGGAGACAGACAAGAAGCCATTCTTCTAAGTATGATCCCACCACCATTTTTCCATTGTTTTAAAATGCAGGGAAATTTTGCAAGTTAGCATTATAATTAGTAGCTGGAGGGTACGGTTTTTTTTTGTGTGTGTGGTCGATGCGGATGGGGGGGTCAGGCCCACTGTCAGTTCGCTGGTTAGTTTTTATTATCCCCAGAGAGGAGAAGTGGGCATGTGTTTGGCAGGTGAAAAGGGTGGATTCTGTTTCAGAGAATTAACGATGATCCCCATGGTCATCCCGTTCCTTTAATAATCCTTTACTTCATCAGCTGGAAATCCACCATGGTTCTATATACTCCTCTTTGCGTGGGAACAGGTAACTGCCTTGTTCCAAGAAGTATGCCGCAGAGATTTTCAATTAACCATTACGTTGAAAATTATTTGCAGGTGTTCAGCATTTTACCATAATTGTGAGAACCTTTGTTTGTGCCTCCTGAAACCCTAGAAGGCTGCGACGGACATAACTATGCTGAGGAGTAGCTGACTTGGTGTTGCCTATTTTTGTCAGTGGAGACTGACAAGAAGCCATTCTTCTAAGTATCATCCCACCATCATTTCTCCATTGTTTAAAAATGCAGGGAAATTTTGCAAATTGGCATTATAATTAGTAGCTGGAGGGTACTTTTTTGTTTTGTTGGGTCAGTCAGGATGGGTGTTCAGGCCCTCTGTCAGATCGCTGGTTTGTTTTTATTATCCCCAGAGAAGAGTAGTGGGCATGTGTTTGGCAGGTGAAAAGTGCGGATTCTGTTTCAGAGAATTAAACAGGATCCGCATGGTCATCTCATTCCTTTAAGAATCCTTTGCTTCATCAGGTGGGATTCTACCATGTTTCTATATACTCCTCTATGCGTGGGCACAGGTACCTGGCTTGTTCCAAGAATTATGCTGGAGAGTTTTCAAATTAACCAGTACGTTGAAAATTATTTGCAGGTTTTCAGCGTTTCACCATAATTTTGATAACGTTTGTATGTCCCTCCTGAAACCCAAGAAGGCTGCAACGGACATAACTATGCTGAGGAGTAGCTTACTTTGTGTTGCCTATTTTTGTTAGTGGAGAATGACAAGAAGCCATTCTTCTAAGTATGATCCCACCACCATTTTTCCATTGTTTTAAAATGCAGGGAAATTTTGCAAGTTAGCATTATAATTAGTAGCTGGAGGGTACGGTATTTTTGTGTGTGTGTGGTCGATGTTAATGGGGGGGGTCAGGCCCTCTGTCAGTTCGTTGGTTAGTTTTTATTATCCCCAGAGAGGAGAAGTGGGCATGTGTTTGGCAGGTGAAAAGGGCGGATTCTGTTTCAGAGAATTAACGATGATCCCCATGGTCATCCCGTTCCTTTAATAATCCTTTACTTCATCAGCTGGAAATCCACCATGTTTCTATATACTCCTCTTTGCGTGGGAACAGGTAACTGGCTTGTTCCAAGAAGTATGCCGCAGAGCTTTTCAATTAACCACTACGTTGAAAATTATTTGCAGGTGTTCAGCGTTTCACCATAATTGTGATAACGTTTGTTTGTGCCTCCTGAAACCCAAGAAGGCTGCGACGGACATAACTATGCTGAGGCGTAGCTGACTTGGTTTTGCCTATTTTTGTTAGTGGAGACTGACAAGAAGCCATTCTTGTAAGTATCATCTCACCATCATTTTTCCATTGTTTAAAAATGCAGGAAAATTTTGCAAGTTAGCATTCTAATTAGTAGCTGGAGGCTTCGGTGTTTTTTTTTTTTTTTTCCCCTGTGGGATCGGTGTGGGTGTGTTGGTCAGGCCCTCTGTCAGTTGGCTGGTTTGTTTTTATTATCCCCAGAGAGGAGAAGTAGGCATGTGTTTGTAAGGTGAAAAGTTCGGATTCTGTTTCAGAGAATGAAACAGGATCCGCATGCTCATCCCGTTCCTTTAGGAAACTTTCGCTTCATCAGCTGGGAATCCACCATGGTTCTATATACTCCTTTATGTGTGGGCACAGGTAACTGGCTTGTTCCAAGAAGTATGCCGCAGAGCTTTTCAATTAACCACTACGTTGAAAATTATTTGCAGGTTTTCAGCGTTTCACCATAATTCTTATAAAGTTTGTTTGTGTCTCCTGAAACCCAATATGGCTGCCAAGGACATAGGTATGCTGAGGCGTAGCTGACTTGGTGTTGCCTATTTTTGTTAGTGGAGACTGACAAGAAGCCATTCTTCTAAGTATCATCCCACCATCATTTTTCCATTGTTTAAAAATGTAGGTAAATTTTGCAAGTTAGCATTATAATTAGTAGCTGGAGGGTACTATTTTTTTTTTTTGTGGGGTCAGTGTGGATGGGTTGGTAAGGCCCTCTGTCAGTTCGCTGGTTTGTTTTTATTATCCCCAGAGAGGGGAAGTGGGTATTAGTATTGCAGGTGAAAACTGCGGATCTGTTTCAGAGAATTAAACAGGATCCGCATGGTAATCCAGTTCCTTTAAGAATCCTTTGCTTCATGAGCTGGGAATCCACCATGGTTCTATATACTTCTCTATGCGTGGGCACAGAAAACTGGCTTGTTCCAAGAAGTATGCCTCAGAGCTTTTCAATTAACCAGTATGTTGAAAATCCTTTGCAGGTTTTCAGCGTTTCACCATAATTGTGATAACGTGTGTATGTGCCTACTGAAACCAAATATGGCTGCTACGGACATAACTATGCTGAGGCGTAGCTG
This sequence comes from Eulemur rufifrons, assembly GCF_041146395.1. Classification (NCBI taxonomy): domain Eukaryota; kingdom Metazoa; phylum Chordata; class Mammalia; order Primates; family Lemuridae; genus Eulemur; species Eulemur rufifrons. Next base: position 941,807 of record NW_027182820.1, on the reverse strand, counting down.
ACTTGGTGTTGCTTATTTTTGTCAGTGGAGACTGACAAGAAGCCATTCTTCTAAGTATCATCCCACCATCATTTCTCCATTGTTTAAAAATGCAGGGAAATTTTGCCAATTGGCATTATAATTAGTAGCTGGAGGGTCCTTTTTTTTTTTGTGGGTTCGGTCAGGATGGGTGTTCAGGCCCTCTGTCAGATCGCTGGTTTGTTTTTATTATCCCCAGAGAAGAGTAGTGGGCATGTGTTTGGCAGGTGAATAGTGCGGATTCTGTTTCAGAGAATGATACAGGATCCGCATGCTCCTCCCGTTCCTTTAGAAAAATTTGCTTCATCAGGTGGGAATCCACCATGGTTCTATATACTCCTCTATGTGTGGGCACAGGTAACTAGCTTGTTCCAAGAAGTATGCCGCAGAGCTTTTCAATTAAGCAGTACGTTGAAAATCATTTGCAGGTTTTCAGCGTTTCACCATAATTCTTATAACGTTTCTATGTGTCTCCTGAAACCCAATATGGCTGCCACGGACATAAGTATGCTGAGGCGTAGCTGACTTCGTGTTGCCTATTTTTGTTAGTGGAGACTGACTGGAAGCCATTCTTCTAAGTATCATCCCACCATCATTTTTCTATTGTTTAAAAATGCAGGGAAATTTTGCAAGTTATCATTATAATTAGTAGCTGGAGGGTACTTTTTTTTTTTGTGGGGTCAGTGTGGATGGGTTGGTCAGGCCATCTGTCAATTCACTGGTTTGTTTTTATTATCCCCAGAGAGGAGAAGTGGGCATGTGTTTGGCAGGTGAAAAGTGCGGATTCTGTTTCAGAGAATTAAACAGGATCCGCATGGTCATCTCATTCCTTTAAGAATCCTTTGCTTCATGAGCTGGGATTCCACCATGTTTCTATATACTCCTCTATGCATGGGCACAGGTACCTGGCTTGTTCCAAGAAGTATGCCGCTGAGCTTTTCTATTAACCACTACGTTGAAAATTATTTGCAGGTGTTCAGCGTTTCACCATAATTGTGATAACGTTTGTTTGTGCCCCCTGAAACCCAAGAAGGCGGCGACGGACATAACTATGCTGAGGAGTAGCTGACTTGGTGTTGCCTATTTTTGTTAGTGGAGACAGACAAGAAGCCATTCTTCTAAGTATGATCCCACCACCATTTTTCCATTGTTTTAAAATGCAGGGAAATTTTGCAAGTTAGCATTATAATTAGTAGCTGGAGGGTACGGTTTTTTTTTTTGTGTGTGGTCGATGCGGATGGGGGGGGTCAGGCCCACTGTCAGTTCGCTGGTTAGTTTTTATTATCCCCAGAGAGGAGAAGTGGGCATGTGTTTGGCAGGTGAAAAGGGTGGATTCTGTTTCAGAGAATTAACGATGATCCCCATGGTCATCCCGTTCCTTTAATAATCCTTTACTTCATCAGCTGGAAATCCACCATGGTTCTATATACTCCTCTTTGCGTGGGAACAGGTAACTGCCTTGTTCCAAGAAGTATGCCGCAGAGCTTTTCAATTAACCATTACGTTGAAAATTATTTGCAGGTGTTCAGCATTTTACCATAATTGTGAGAACCTTTGTTTGTGCCTCCTGAAACCCTAGAAGGCTGCGACGGACATAACTATGCTGAGGAGTAGCTGACTTGGTGTTGCCTATTTTTGTTAGTGGAGACTGACAAGAAGCCATTCTTCTAAGTATCATCCCACCACCATTTTTCCATTGTTTTAAAATGCAGGGAAATTTTGCAAGTTAGCATTATAATTAGTAGCTGGAGGCTACGGTGTTTTTTTTTTTTTTATCCTGTGGGTTCGGTGTGGATGTGTTGGTCAGGCCCTCTGTCAGTTCCCCGGTTGGTTTTTATTATCCCCAGAGAGGAGAAGTGGGTATTAGTATGGCAGGTGAAAACTGCGGATCTGTTTCAGAGAATTAAACAGGATCCGCATGGTAATCCCGTTACTTTAACAATCCTTTGCTTCATGAGCTGGGAATCCACCATGGTTCTATATACTTGTCTATGCGTGGGCACAGGAAACTGGCTAGTTCCAAGAAGTATGCCTCAGAGCTTTTCAATTAACCAGTATGTTGACAATCCTTTGCAGGTTTTCAGCGTTTCACCATAATTGTGATAACGTGTGTATGTGCCTACTGAAACCAAATATGGCTGCTATGGACATAACTATGCTGAGGAGTAGCTGACTTGGTGTTGCCTATTTTTGTCAGTGGAGACTGACAAGAAGCCATTCTTCTAAGTATCATCCCACCATCATTTCTCCATTGTTTAAAAATGCAGGGAAATTTTGCAAATTGGCATTATAATTAGTAGCTGGAGGGTACTTTTTTGTTTTGTGGGGTCAGTCAGGATGGGTGTTCAGGCCCTCTGTCAGATCGCTGGTTTGTTTTTATTATCCCCAGAGAAGAGTAGTGGGCATGTGTTTGGCAGGTGAAAAGTGCGGATTCTGTTTCAGAGAATTAAACAGGATCCGCATGGTCATCTCATTCCTTTAAGAATCCTTTGCTTCATCAGGTGGGATTCCACCATGTTTCTATATACTCCTCTATGCGTGGGCACAGGTACCTGGCTTGTTCCAAGAATTATGCTGGAGAGTTTTCAAATTAACCAGTACGTTGAAAATTATTTGCAGGTTTTCAGCGTTTCACCATAATTTTGATAACGTTTGTATGTCCCTCCTGAAACCCAAGAAGGCTGCGACGGACATAACTATGCTGAGGAGTAGCTTACTTTGTGTTGCCTATTTTTGTTAGTGGAGAATGACAAGAAGCCATTCTTCTAAGTATGATCCCACCACCATTTTTCCATTGTTTTAAAATGCAGGGAAATTTTGCAAGTTAGCATTATAATTAGTAGCTGGAGGGTACGGTATTTTTGTGTGTGTGTGGTCGATGTGGATGGGGGGGGTCAGGCCCTCTGTCAGTTCGTTGGTTAGTTTTTATTATCCCCAGAGAGGAGAAGTGGGCATGTGTTTGGCAGGTGAAAAGGGCGGATTCTGTTTCAGAGAATTAACGATGATCCCCATGGTCATCCCGTTCCTTTAATAATCCTTTACTTCATCAGCTGGAAATCCACCATGTTTCTATATACTCCTCTTTGCGTGGGAACAGGTAACTGGCTTGTTCCAAGAAGTATGCCGCAGAGCTTTTCAATTAACCACTACGTTGAAAATTATTTGCAGGTGTTCAGCGTTTCACCATAATTGTGATAACGTTTGTTTGTGCCTCCTGAAACCCAAGAAGGCTGCGACGGACATAACTATGCTGAGGCGTAGCTGACTTGGTTTTGCCTATTTTTGTTAGTGGAGACTGACAAGAAGCCATTCTTCTAAGTATCATCTCACCATCATTTTTCCATTGTTTAAAAATGCAGGAAAATTTTGCAAGTTAGCATTCTAATTAGTAGCTGGAGGCTTCGGTGTTTTGTTTTTTTTTTTTTCCCTGTGGGATCGGTGTGGGTGTGTTGGTCAGGCCCTCTGTCAGTTGGCTGGTTTGTTTTTATTATCCCCAGAGAGGAGAAGTAGGCATGTGTTTGTAAGGTGAAAAGTTCGGATTCTGTTTCAGAGAATGAAACAGGATCCGCATGCTCATCCCGTTCCTTTAGGAAACTTTCGCTTCATCAGCTGGGAATCCACCATGGTTCTATATACTCCTCTATGTGTGGGCACAGGTAACTAGCTTGTTCCAAGAAGTATGCCGCAGAGCTTTTCAATTAACCACTACGTTGAAAATTATTTGCAGGTTTTCAGCGTTTCACCATAATTCTTATAAAGTTTGTTTGTGTCTCCTGAAACCCAATATGGCTGCCAAGGACATAGGTATGCTGAGGCGTAGCTGACTTGGTGCTGCCTATTTTTGTTAGTGGAGACTGACAAGAAGCCATTCTTCTAAGTATCATCCCACCATCATTTTTCCATTGTTTAAAAATGTAGGTAAATTTTGCAAGTTAGCATTATAATTAGTAGCTGGAGGGTACTATTTTTTTTTTTTGTGGGGTCAGTGTGGATGGGTTGGTAAGGCCCTCTGTCAGTTCGCTGGTTTGTTTTTATTATCCCCAGAGAGGGGAAGTGGGTATTAGTATTGCAGGTGAAAACTGCGGATCTGTTTCAGAGAATTAAACAGGATCCGCATGGTAATCCAGTTCCTTTAAGAATCCTTTGCTTCATGAGCTGGGAATCCACCATGGTTCTATATACTTCTCTATGCGTGGGCACAGAAAACTGGCTTGTTCCAAGAAGTATGCCTCAGAGCTTTTCAATTAACCAGTATGTTGAAAATCCTTTGCAGGTTTTCAGCGTTTCACCATAATTGTGATAACGTGTGTATGTGCCTACTGAAACCAAATATGGCTGCTACGGACATAACTATGCTGAGGCGTAGCTGACTTGGTGTTGCCTATTTTTGTCAGTGGAGACTGACAAGAAGCCATTCTTCTAAGTATCATCCCACCATCATTTCTCCATTGTTTAAAAATGCAGGGAAATTTTGCCAATTGGCATTATAATTAGTAGCTGGAGGGTCCTATTTTTTTTTGTGGGTTCGGTCAGGATGGGTGTTCAGGCCCTCTGTCAGATCGCTGGTTTGTTTTTATTATCCCCAGAGAAGAGTAGTGGGCATGTGTTTGGCAGGTGAAAAGTGCGGATTCTGTTTCAGAGAATGATACAGGATCCGCATGCTCCTCCCGTTCCTTTAGAAAAATTTGCTTCATCAGGTGGGAATCCACCATGGTTCTATATACTCCTCTATGTGTGGGCACAGGTAACTAGCTTGTTCCAAGAAGTATGCCGCAGAGCTTTTCAATTAAGCAGTACGTTGAAAATCATTTGCAGGTTTTCAGCGTTTCACCATAATTCTTATAACGTTTCTATGTGTCTCCTGAAACCCAATATGGCTGCCACGGACATAAGTATGCTGAGGCGTAGCTGACTTCGTATTGCCTATTTTTGTTAGTGGAGACTGACTGGAAGCCATTCTTCTAAGTATCATCCCACCATCATTTTTCTATTGTTTAAAAATGCAGGGAAATTTTGCAAGTTATCATTATAATTAGTAGCTGGAGGGTACTTTTTTTTTTTGTGGGGTCAGTGTGGATGGGTTGGTCAGGCCATCTGTCAATTCACTGGTTTGTTTTTATTATCCCCAGAGAGGAGAAGTGGGCATGTGTTTGGCAGGTGAAAAGTGCGGATTCTGTTTCAGAGAATTAAACAGGATCCGCATGGTCATCTCATTCCTTTAAGAATCCTTTGCTTCATGAGCTGGGATTCCACCATGTTTCTATATACTCCTCTATGCATGGGCACAGGTACCTGGCTTGTTCCAAGAAGTATGCCGCTGAGCTTTTCTATTAACCACTACGTTGAAAATTATTTGCAGGTGTTCAGCGTTTCACCATAATTGTGATAACGTTTGTTTGTGCCTCCTGAAACCCAAGAAGGCTGCGACGGACATAACTATGCTGAGGAGTAGCTGACTTGGTGTTGCCTATTTTTGTTAGTGGAGACGGACAAGAAGCCATTCTTCTAAGTATCATCCCACCACCATTTTTCCATTGTTTTAAAATGCAGGGAAATTTTGCAAGTTAGCATTATAATTAGTAGCTGGAGGGTATGTTTTTTTTTTTTTGTGTGTGTGGTCGATGTGGATGGGGGGGTCAGGCCCTCTGTCAATTCGCTGGTTAGTTTTTATTATCCCCTGAGAGGAGAAGTGGGCATGTGTATGGCAGGTGAAAAGGGCGGATTCTGTTTCAGAGAATTAACGATGATCCCCATGGTCATCCCGTTCCTTTAATAATCCTTTACTTCATCAGCTCGAAATCCACCATAGTTCTATATACTCCTCTTTGCGTGGGAACAGGTAACTAGCTTGTTCCAAGAAGTATGCCGCAGAGCTTTTCAATTAACCACTACGTTGAAAATTATTAGTAGGTGTTCAGCGTTTCACCATAATTGTGATAACGTTTGTTTGTGCCACCTGAAACCAAAGAAGGCTGTGACGGACATAACTATGCTGAGGCGTAGCTGACTTGGTGTTGCCTATTTTTGTTAGTGGAGACAGACAAAAAGCCATTCTTCTAAGTATCATCCCACCACCATTTTTCCATTGTTTTAAAATGCAGGGAAATTTTGGAAGTTAGCATTATAATTAGTAGCTGGAGGGTACGGTTTTTTTGTGTGTGTGGTCGATGTGGATGGGGGGGGGTCAGGCCCTCTGTCAGTTCGCTGGTTAGTTTTTATTATCCCTAGAGAGGAGAAGTGGGCATGTGTTTGGCAGTTGAAAAGGGCGGATTCTGTTTCAGAGAATTGACGATGATCCCCATGGTCATCCCGTTCGTTTAATAATCCTTTACTTCATCAGCTGGAAATCCAACATGGTTCTATATACTCCTCTTTCCGTGGGAACAGGTAACTGGCTTGTTCCAAGAAGTATGCCGCAGAGATTTTCAATTAACCAATACGTTGAAAATTATTTGCAGGTGTTCAGCGTTTAACCCTAACGAGAACCCCTAAAGATAACCCTGAACCCTATCCCTAACCCCAGCAGTAAACTTTAACCCTAAACCTAAGCCCAACCCGTAACCCTACTCCTATCCTTTTACCCTAAAACTAACCCCTAAACCTAACCCCTATACCTCACCCTAACTCTAACCCCAATCCTAATTCTAACCATACCCCTTCATAAAACACTAACTCCTCACTGCTAACCCTAACTCAAACCAAAAACCCTAATCACTAATCCCTAACCCTAACGCTTATCCTTTACCCTAACCGTTAACCCTCACGCTAAATCTTAACACTGACCCTAACCTTAACCTTTAACTCTAAGCCTAACCCTTAACCCTACAGTAAGGAAGACCCTTAATGCTAATGGGATCCCTCATCCCTAACCCTAACACTACAGCTAAAAATAACCCTAACCTTGGATCCTTAAACCTAACCCCTAACACTTACTTTAACCCCAAACCCTAACCCTAATCCTAAGCATTCAACCTAACCCTATCTCTTAACCCTAACGCTAGCCCTTACCCTAACGCCTAGATCTAACCCTAAATCTAACCTACCGCCTAATCCTAACCTTAAGCCCTAATGCTAACACTAACCCTGAACCCTAAACCTACCCGTAACCCTTAACACTAACCCTATCCGTGAACCTTAACCCTGACCCTAACCATTACCTGCACCCAAATATTTAACCCTGACCCTAACCCTAATCCTTAATGCTAACCCTAACACTAAACCCTAACCCTAAGTACAACACTTAACCCTAATCCTATCCCTTAACCCCAACCCTAACCCTAACCCTAATGCTAACCCCTAAACGTAACCCTAACCGTGACCAGTAAACCTAACCCTAACCTCTAACACAAACCATAGCACATAACTCTAACCCTAAAACTAACCCTAAACTTAACCGTAAACCCTAACTCTTAACCTTAACACTAAGCGTTAACTCTCACGCTAACCTTTAATCCTAACCCTAATCCTAATCTTCAACCCTAAACCTAACACTTAACCCTAACCCTGTACCAAACCCTAACCCCTCATCTTAACCCTAACCGTAAACCTCAACCCTAAAGCAAAGTGTAACCGTTAAACCTAAGAGTAACTTTTAACCCTAACCCTATTCCCTAACCCTAAGCCCTCACCCTAACACTAAACTTCATCCTTAACCCTAACCAGAATCCTAACCCTGAATCTAATTCTCAGACTTCTTGCTTTCTTAGAGTTTGGAAAGCCTGCAATCCTCCCATGCCATGCGTGAAAGGAGGCTCTACCACTGTGTCCTGCATGAAACCCACGGGCCCATACCCAGAGTATGATAGAGTGGGTTCCCGGGTACAATCCCAGCCCCCTAAACTCCCCCCGCCCGCCTAATGCAGACAGGGCTAGTGCGCTAAGCATAAACAATACCTTTAACAGATAACCCTAACCCTGAACATAACACCCAACCCTGTTCCTATTTCTCCCACTAACATGTAAACCTCACCGTGCGCCTAACTTTAACCTCTTATCCTAACGTTAATGCATAACCCATTTCCTGAGAACAACCCCTATCCCATAATTCTAACCCTATCTCCTAGTCATCACTGTGACACCTAATCCCTAACCCTAATTCTAAACCGCTAACCCTAACCGTAACCCTACCTACAACCCTAACACTGACAGTAACCCTTACTTCTAACTCCAACGCTATGCCTAACAAAAACCCTAACCCTTGACCCTAACCCTTCACCCTAACCCCTAACCCTTACCCTAACTCTTAACCCTAATCCTAATCCTAACCATTAAACCTAACCCTAGCTCTTAAGGCTAACCCTAAACCTTACCCTCACGACTAGACCTATCCCTGACACTAACCTAACACCTAACGCTAACCAGAACCCCTAAAGCTAACCTTGAACCCTATCCCTAACCCTAGCAGTAATCTTTAACCCTAAACCTAAGCCCAAGCCGTAACCCTAATCCTATCCTTTTACCCTAAAACTAACCCCTAAACCTAACCCCTATACCTCACCCTAACTATAACCCCAATCCTAATTCTAACCATACCCCTTCATAAAACACTAACTCCTAACCGCTAACCCTAACAATAACCAAAAACCCTAATCACTAATCCCTAACCCTAATGCTTAACCTTTACCCTAACCGTTAACCCTCACCCTAAATCTTAACACTGACCCTAACCTTAACCTTTAATTCTAAGCCTAACCCTTAACCCTACAGTAAGGATGACCCTTAATGCTAATGGGATCCCTTATCCCTAACCCTAACACTACAGCTAAAAATAACCCTAACCTTGGATCCTTAAACCTAACCCCTAACACTTACTTTAACCCCAAACCCTAACCCTAATCCTAAGCATTAAACCTAACCCTATCTCTTAACCCTAACGCTAGCCCTTACCCTAACGCTTAGATCTAACCCTAAATCTAACCTACCGCCTAATCCTAACCTTAAGCCCTAATGCTAACACTAACCCTGAACCCTAAACCTACCCGTAACCCTTAACACTAACCCAATTCGTGAACCTAAACCCTGACCCTAACCATTACCCGCACCCAAGCATTTAACCCTTACTCTAACCCTAATCCTTAATGATAAACTTAACACTAAACCCTAACCCTAAGCCCAACACTTAACCCTAATCCTATCCCTTAACCCTAACCCTAACCCTAATGCTACCCCCTAAAAGTAACCCTAACCGTGACCAGTAAACCTAACCCTAACCTCTAACACAAACCATAGCACATAACTCTAACCCTAAAACTAACCCTAACCCTAACCCTAACCCTAAACCCTAACTCTTAACCTTAACACTAAGCGTTAACTCTCACGCTAAACTTTAATCCTAACCCTAATTCTAATCTTCAACCCTAAACCTAACACTTAACCCTAACCCTGTACCAAACCCTAACCCCTCATCTTAACCCTACCCGTAAACCTCAACCCTAAACCAAAGTGTAACCGTTAAACCTAAGAGTAACCTTTAACCCTAACCCTAATCCCTAACCCTAAGCCCTCACCCTAACACTAAACTTCATCCTTAACCCTAACCAGAATCCTAACCCTAAATCTAATTCTCAGACTTCTTGCTTTCTTAGAGTTTAGAAAGCCTGCAATCCTCCCATGCCATGCGTGAAAGGAGGCTCTACCACTGTGTCCTGCATGAAACCCACGGGCCCATACCCAGAGTATGATAGAGTGGGTTCCCGGGTACAATCCCAGCCCCCTAAACTCCCCCCGCCCGCCTAATGCAGACAGGGCCCGTGTGCTAAGCATAAACAATACCTTTAACAGATAACCCAAACCCTGAACATAACACCCAACCCTGTTCCTATTTCTCCCCTTAACACGTAAACCTCACCGTGTGCCTAACTTTAACCTCTTATCCTAACGTTAATGCATAACCCATTTCCTGAGAACAACCCCTATCCCATAATTCTAACCCTATCTCCTAGTCATCACTGTGACACCTAATCCCTAACCCTAATTCTAAACCACTAACCCTAACCGTAACGCTACCTACAACGCTAACACTGACAGTAACCCTTACTTCTAACCCCAACGCTATGCCTAACAAAAACCCTAACCCTTGACCCTAACCCTTCACCCTAACCCCTAAGCCTTACCCTAACCCTTAACCCTAATCCTAATCCTAATCATTAAACGTAACCCTAGATCTTAAAGCTAACCCTAAACCTTACCCTCAGGACTAGACCTAACCCTGACACTAACCTAACACCTAACCCTAACCAGAACCCCTAAAGCTAACCCTGAACCCTATCCCTAACCCTAGCAGTAAACTTTCACCCTAAACCTAAGCCCAACCCGTAACCCTAATCCTATCTTTTACCCTAAAACTAACCCCTAAACCTAACCCCTATACCTCACCCTAACTCTAACCCCGATCCTAATTCTAACCATACCCCTTCATAAAACACTAACTCCTCACCGCTAACAATAACACTAACCAAAAACCCTAATCACTAATCCCTAACCCTAACGCTTAACCTTTACCCTAACCGTTAACCCTCACCCTAAATCTTAACACTGACCCTAACATTAACCTTTAACTCTAAGCCTAACCCTTAACCCTACAGTAAGGAAGACCCTTAATGCTAATGGGATCGCTTATCCCTAACCCTAATACTACAGCTAAAAATAACCCTAACCTTGGATCCTTAAACCTAACCCCTAATACTTACTTTAACCCCAAACCCTAACCCTAATCCTAAGCTTTAAACCTAAACCTATCTCTTAACCCTAACGCTAGCCCTTACCCTAACGCCTAGATCTATCCATAAATCTAACCTACCGCCTAATCCTAACCTTAAGCCCTAATGCTAACACTAACCTTGAACCCTAAACCTACCCGTAACCCTTAACACTAACCCTATCCGTGAACCTTAACCCTGACCCTAACCATTACCCGCACCCAAGCATTTAACCCTGACCCTAACCCTAATCCTTAATGCTAACCCTAACACTAAACCCTAACCCTAAGCCCAACACTTAACCCTAATCCTATCCCTTAACCCTAACCCTAACCCTAATGCTACCCCCTAAACGTAACCCGAACCGTGACCAGTAAACCTAACCCTAACCTCTAACACAAACCCTAGCACAAAACTCTAACCCTAAAACTAACCCTAACCCTAACCCTAACACCTAACTATTAACCTTAACCCTAAGCGTTAACTCTCACGCTAACCTTTAATCCTAACCCTAATCCTAATCTTCAACCCTAAACCTAACACTTAACCCTAACCCTGTACCAAACCCTAACCCCTCATCTTAACCCTAACCGTAAACCTCAACCCTAAACCAAAGTGTAACCGTTAAATCTAAGAGTAACCTTTAACCCTAACCCTAATCCCTAACCCTAAGCCCTCACCCTAACACTAAACTTCATCCTTAACCCTAACCATAACCCTAACCCTAAATCTAATTCTCAGACTTCTTGCTTTCTTAGAGTTTAGAAAGCCTGCAATCCTCCCATGCCATGCGTGAAAGGAGGCTCTGCCACAGTGTCCTGCATGAAACCCAGAGGCGCATACACTGCGTGCGGTAGAGTGGGTTCCCAGCGACCATCACAGACACCTAACTTTGCCTCCTAGGGCATACAGGGCCCGTGCCCTAAGCATAAACCCTACCCCTCACCCATAAGCCTAACCCACAACATAACACCTAACCCTCATCCTACTGCTCACCTTAACAGGTAAACCTCACCATAACCCTAACTTTAACCCCATATCTTAACGTTAATGCATGACACCCTGAGAACAAGCCCTATACCGTCATTATAACCCTAACTCCTAGCTATAACCGTAACACCTAATCCCTACTTCTGAAACGCCAACCCTAACCTTAACCCGACCAACAACACTAACACTAACCCTAACCCCTTACCCTAACCCTACGCCTAAAAGTAACCCTAACCGTTGATCCTTCGTCATAACCCCTAACCTTAACCCTAACCCTTAACCCTATTCCCAATCCTAACCATTAAACAGAACCCTAACTCTTAACCCTAACCCTAACCTTTACCCTAATGCCTAGAGATCTAACCCCAACACTGACCTACAGTTAACACTAACCCCAACCCCTAATGCTAACCTTAAACCTGAACCAAGCTCCTAAACCTTAACCCTAACACTATCCCTAACCCCTAAGCCTAACCCCAACTGTTAACCCTCTAACCCTCACCCTGAATCCTAATCCTATCCCTTAACCCTAACCGCTAACCCTAACGCTAACTCCAACCCTAAACCTTACCCTGGCCCCCTAACCCAGACTTAACACCTTACCCCTAACACTAACTCTAACCCTAACCACTAATCCCTAGCACCTAACCCTGACTCGAAACCTAACCCCTAACATGAAAAACCCTAACCCCAACCCCAACCCTAATTCTCACACTACTTCCATTCCCAGAGTGAAGCAAGCCTACAATACAGCCATGCCATGTGTGAGATGAGGCTCCGCCTGAGTCCTGCATGGAGGTCCTCACCCAAGGCCCAGGGAATGATGTTGTGCTTTCGTGGTGACTCCGACCGCACCCCTCTCACCGTAGATTAACCAGGTCCTGTGCCCTTAAACTGACCGCTAAAGCTAAGCCCTACCACGAACGCTAACCCCTGACCCTGAACCTAAGCCCCGAGCCTAAAGCCCAACATTAACTCTAGACCCTTACCCTAAACCTAATCCCTAACCCTAATGCTAACCCCTAAACCCAACCCTAACCGTGAACAGTAAACCTAACCCTAACCCCTAACACAAACCATAGCACATAACTCTAACCCTAAATCTAACCCTAAGCCTAACCGTAAACCCTAACTCTTAACCTTAACCCTAAGCGTTAACTCTCACGCTAACCTTTAATCCTAACCCTAATCCTAATCTTCAACCCTAAACCTAACACTTAACCCTAAACGTCTACCAAACCCTAACCCCTCATCTTAACCCTAACCGTAAACCTAAACCCTAAACCAAAGTGTAACCGTTAAACCTAAGAGTAACCTTTAACCCTAACCCTAAGCCCTAACCCTAAGCCCTCACGCTAACACTAAACTTCATCCTTAACCCTAACCATAACCCTAACCCTAAATCTTATTCTCAGACTTCTTGCTTTCTTAGAGTTTAGAAAGCCTGCAATCCTCCCATGCCATGCGTGAAAGGAGGCTCTACCACTGTGTCCTGCATGAAACCCACGGGCCCATACCCAGAGTATGATAGAGTGGGTTCCCGGGTACAATCCCAGCCCCCTAAACTGCCCACGCCCGCCTAATGCAGACAGGGCCCGTGCGCTAAGCATAAACAATACCTTTAACAGATAACCCTAACCCTGAACAAACACCCAACCCTGTTCCTATTTCTCCCCTTAACACGTAAACCTGACCGTGCGCCTAACTTTAACCTCTTATCCTAACGTTAATGCATAACCCATTTCCTGAGAACAACCCCTATCCCATAATTCTAACCCTATCTCCTAGTCATCACTGTAACACCTAATCCCTAACCCTAATTCTAAACCGCTAACCCTAACCGTAACCCTACCTACAACCCTAACACTGACAGTAACCCTTACTTCTAACCCCAACGCTATGCCTAACAAAAACCCTAACCCTTGACCCTAACCCCTAAGCCTTAACCTAACCCTTAACCCTAATCCTAATCCTAACCATTAAACCTAACCCTAGCTCTTAAAGCTAACCCTAAACCTTACCCTCACGACTAGACCTAACCCTGACACTAACCTAACACCTAACCCTAACCAGAACCCCTAAAGCTAACCCTGAACCCTATCCCTAACCCTAGCAGTAAACTTTAACCCTAAACCTAAGCCCAACCCGTAACCCTAATCCTATCCTTTTACCCTAAAACTAACCCCTAAACCTAACCCCTATACCTCACCCTAACTCTAAACCCAATCCTAATTCTAACCATACCCCTTCATAAAACACTAACTCCTAACCGCTAACCCTAACACTAACCAAAAACCCTAATCACTAATCCCTAACCCTAACGCTTAACCTTTACCCTAACCGTTAACCCTCACCCTAAATCTTAACACTGACCCTAACATTAACCTTTAACTCTAAGCCTAACCCTTAACCCTACAGTAACGAAGACCCTTAATGCTAATGGGATCCCTAATCCCTAACCCTAACACTACAGCTAAAAATTACCCTAACCTTGGATCCTTAAACCTAACCCCTAACATTTACTTTAACCCCAAACCCTAACCCTAATCCTAAGCATTAAACCTAACCCTATCTCTTAACCCTAACGCTAGCCCTTACCCTAACGCCTAGATCTAACCCTAAATCTAACCTACCGCCTAATCCTAACCTTAAGCCCTAATGCTAACACTAACCCTGAACCCTAAACCTACCCGTAACCCTTAACACTAACCCTATCTGTCAACCTTAACCCTGACCCTAACAATTACCCGCACCCAAGCATTTAACCCTGATTCTAACCCTAATCCTTAATGCTAACCTTAACACAAAACCCTAACCCTAAGCCCAACACTTAACCCTAATCCTATCCCTTAACCCTAAGCCTAACCATAACCCTAATGCTAACCCCTAAACCTAACCCTAACCGTGACCAGTAAACCTAACCCTAACCTCTAACACAAACCATAGCACATAACTCTGACCCTAAAACTAACCCTAAACCTAACCCTAAACCCTAACTATTAACCTTAACCCTAAGCATTAACTCTCACGCTAACCTTTAATCCTAACCCTAATCCTAATCTTCAACCCTAAACCTAACACTTAACCCTAACCCTGTACCAAACCCTAACCCCTCATCTTAACCCTAACCGTAAACCTCAACCCTAAACCAAAGTGTAACCGTTAAACCTAAGAGTAACCTTTAACCCTAACCCTAAGCCCTAACCCTAAGCCCTCACCCTAACACTAAACTTCATCCTTAACCCTAACTATAATCCTAACCCTAAATCTAATTCTCAGACTTCTTGCTTTCTTAGAGTTTAGAAAGCCTGCAATCCTCCCATGCCATGCGTGAAAGGAGGCTCTACCACTATGTCCTCCATGAAACCCACGGGCCCATACCCAGAGTATGATGGAGTGGGTTCCCGGGTACAATCCCAGCCCCCTAAACTCCCCCCGCCCGCCTAATGCAGACAGGGCCCGTGCGCTAAGCATAAACAATACCTTTAACAGATAACCCTAACCCTGAACATAACACCCAACCCTGTTCCTATTTCTCCCCTTAACACGTAAACCTCACCGTGCGCCTAACTTTAACCTCTTATCCTAACGTTAATGCATAACCCATTTCCTGAGAACAACCCCTATCCCATAATTCTAACCCTATCTCCTAGTCATCACTGTGACACCTAATCCCTAACCCTAATTCTAAACCGCTAACCCTAACCGTAACCCTACCTACAACCCTAACACTGACAGTAACCCTTACTTCTAACCCCAACGCTAAGCCTAACAAAAACCCTAACCCTTGACCCTAACCCCTAAGCCTTATCCTAACCCTTAACCCTAATCCTAATCCTAACCATTAAACCTAACCCTAGCTCTTAAAGCTAACCCTAAACCTTACCCTCACGACTAGACCTAACCCTGACACTAACCTAACACCTAACCCTAACCAGAACCCCTAAAGCTAACCCTGAACCCTATCCCTAACCCCAGCAGTAAACTTTCACCCTAAACCTAAGCCCAACCCATAACCCAAATCCTATCCTTTTACCCTAAAACTAACCCCTAAACCTAACCCCTATACCTCACCCTAACTCTAATCCCAATCCTAATTTTAACCATACCCCTTCATAAAACACTAACTCCTAACCGCTAACCCTAACACTAACCAAAAACCCTAATCACTAATCCCTAACCCTAACGCTTAACCTTTACCCTAACCGTTAACCCTCACCCTAAATCTTAACCCTGACCCTAACCTTAACCTTTAACTCTAAGCCTAACCCTTAACCCTACAGTAAGGAAGACCCTTAATGCTAATGGGATCCCTTATCCCTAACCCTAACACTACAGCTAAAAATAACCCTCACCTTGGATCCTTAAACCTAACCCCTAACACTTACTTTAACCCCAAACCGTAACCCTAATCCTAAGCATTAAACCGAACCCTATCTCTTAACCCTAACACTAGCCCTTACCCTAACGCCTAGATCTAACCCTAAATCTAACCTACCGCCTAATCCTAACCTTAAGCCCTAACCCTAACCCTAACCCTGAACCCTAAACCTACCCGTAACCCTTAACACTAACCCTATCCGTGAACCTTAACCCTGACCCTAACCATTACCCGCACCCAAGCATTTAACCCTGACCCTAACCCTAATCATTAATGCTAACGTTAACACAAAACCCTAACCCTAAGCCCAACACTTAACCTTAATCCTATCCCTTAACCCTAACCCTAACCCTAACCCTAATTCTACCCCCTAAACGTAAACCTAACCGTGACCAGTAAACCTAACCCTAACCTCTAACACAAACCATAGCACATAACTCTAACCCTAAAACTAACCCTAAACCTAACCCTAAACCCTAACTCTTAACCTTAACCCTAAGCGTTAATTCTCACGCTAACCTTTAATCCTAACCCGAATCCTAATCTTCAACCCTAAACCGAACACTTAACCCTAAACCTGTACCAAACCCTAACCCCTCATCTTAACCCTAACCGTAAACCTCAACCCTAAACCAAAGTGTAACCGTTAAACCTAAGAGTAACCTTTAACCCTAACCCTAAGCCCTAACCCTAACCCTAACCCTAACCCTAACCAAAGTGTAACCGTTAAACCTAAGAGTAACCTCTAACCCTAACCGTAATCCCTAACCCTAAGCCCTCACCCTAACACTAAACTTCATCCTTAACCCTAACCATAATCCTAACCCTAAATCTAATTCTCAGACTTCTTGCTTTCTTAGAGTTTAGAGAGCCTGCAATCCTCCCATGCCATGCGTGAAAGGAGGCTCTACCACTGTGTCCTGCATGAAACCCATGGGCCCATACCCAGAGTATGATAGAGTGGGTTCCCGGGTACAATCCCAGCCCCCTAAACTCCCCCCGCCCGCCTAATGCAGACAGGGCCCGTGCGCTAAGCATAAACAATACCTTTAACAGATAACCCTAACCCTGAACATAACACCCAACCCTGTTCCTATTTCTCCCCTTAACACGTAAACCTCACCGTGCGCCTAACTTTAACCTCTTATCCTAACGTTAATGCATAACCCATTTCCTGAGAACAAGCCCTATCCCATAATTCTAACCCTATCTCCTAGTCATCACTGTGACACCTAATCCCTAACCCTAATTCTAAACCGCTAACCCTAACCGTAACCCTACCTACAACCTTAACACTGACAGTAACCCTTACTTCTAACCCCAACGCTATGCCTAACAAAAACCCTAACCCTTGACCCTAACCCTTCACCCTAACCCCTAAGCCTTACCCTAACCCTTAACCCTAATCCTAATCCTAACCATTAAACCTAACCCTAGCTCTTAAAGCTAACCCTAAACCTTACCCTCACGACTAGACCTAACCCTGACACTAACCAAACACCTAACCCTAACCAGAACCCCTAAAGCTAACCCTGAACCCTATCCCTAACCCTAGCAGTAAACTTTAACCCTAAACCTAAGCCCAACCCGTAACCCTAATCCTATCCTTTTACCCTAAAACTAACCCCTAAACCTAACCCCTATACCTCACCCTAACTCTAACCCCAATCCTAATTGTAACCATACCCCTTCATAAAACACTAACTCCTAACCACTAACCCTAACACTAACCAAAAACCCTAATCACTAATCCCTAACCCTAACGCTTAACCTTTACCCTAACCGTTAACCCTCACCCTAAATCTTAACACTGACCCTAACCTTAACCTTTAACTCTAAGCCTAACCCTAACCCTACAGTAAGGAAGACCCTTAATGCTAATGGGATCCCTTATCCCTAACCCTAACACTACAGCTAAAAATAACCCTCACCTTGGATCCTTAAACCTAACCCCTAACACTTACTTTAACCCCAAACCCTAACCCTAATCCTAAGCATTAAACGTAACCCTATCTCTTAACCCTAACGCTAGCCCTTACCCTAACGCCTAGATCTAACCCTAAATCTAACCTACCACCTAATCCTAACCTTAAGCCCTAACGCTAACACTAACCCTGAACCCTAAACCTACCCGTAACCCTTAACACTAACCCTATCCGTGAACCTTAACCCTGACCCTAACCATTACCCGCACCCAAGCATTTAACCCTGATTCTAACCCTAATCCTTAATGATAAACCTAATACTAAACCCTAACCCTAAGCCCAACACTTAACCCTAATCCTATCCCTTAACCCTAACCCTAACCCTAATGCTACCCCCTAAACGTAACCCTAACCGTGACCAGTAAACCTAAACCTAACCTCTAACACAAACCATAGCACATAACTCTAACCCTAAAACTAACCCTAACCCTAACCCTAAACCCTAACTCTTAACCTTAACCCTAAGCGTTAACTCTCACGCTAACCTTTAATCCTAACCCTAATCCTAATCTTCAACCCTAAACCTAACACTTAACCCTAACCCTGTACCAAACCCTAACCCCTCATCTTAACCCTAACCGTAAACCTCAACCCTAAACCAAAGTGTAACCGTTAAACCTAAGAGTAACATTTAACCCTAACCCTAATCCCTAACCCTAAGCCCTAATCCTAACACTAAACTTCATCCTTAACCCTAACCAGAATCCTAACCCTAAATCTAATTCTCAGACTTCTTGCTTTCTTAGAGTTTAGAAAGCCTGCAATCCTCCCATGCCATGCGTGAAAGGAGGCTCTACCACTGTGTCCTCCATGAAACCCACGGGCCCATACCCAGAGTATGATAGAGTGGGTTCCCGGGTACAATCCCAGCCCCCTAAACTCCCCCCGCCCGCCTAATGCAGACAGGGCCCGTGCGCTAAGCATAAACAATACCTTTAACAGATAACCCTAACCCTGAACATAACACCCAACCCTGTTCCTATTTCTCCCCTTAACACGTAAACCTCACCCTGCGCCTAACTTTAACCTCTTATCCTAACGTTAATGTATAACCCATTTCCTGAGAACAACCCCTATCCCATAATTCTAACCCTATCTCCTAGTCATCACTGTGACACCTAATCCCTAACCCTAATTCTAAACCGCTAACCCTAACCGTAACCCTACCTACAACCCTAACACTGACAGTAACCCTTACTTCTAACCCCAACGCTATGCCTAACAAAAACCCTAACCCTTGACCCTAATCCGTCACCCTAACCCCTAAGCCTTACCCTAACCCTTAACCCTAATCCTACTCGTAACCATTAAACCTAACCCTAGCTCTTAAAGCTAACCCTAAACCTTACCCTCACGACTAGACCTAACCCTGACACTAACCTAACACCTAACCCTAACCAGAACCCCTAAAGCTAACGCTGAACCCTATCCCTAACCCTAGCAGTAAACTTTCACCCTAAACCTAAGCCCAACCCGTAACCCTAATCCTATCCTTTTACCCTAAAACTAACCCCTAAACCTAACCCCTATACCTCACCCTAACTCTAACCCCAATCCTAATTCTGTTTTTTTTTTTGAAATAATATGGGAAATATTCATGATAAATTATTAAGTGAACAGTGCAAGTTAAAAACAATAGTTTCATATTTTTTCCCCACCCCCCCTTTCCCGAGTCAGCACCTTCAAGTGTTACCACTCCCCAAAAGGTGTGCAATGCACTCATTGTGTAGGCATACCCCCATCCCCTCCCCCACCCCCACCTCAGTCTGATGTCCAATTGGTGTCATTCCCAGATTTGTATTTAGGTGATGATCAGGGAAACCAATTTTCTGGTGAGTACATGTGATGCTTGTTTTTCCATTCTTGGGATACTTCACTTAATATAATGGGTTCCAACTCTCTCCAGGAGAACCATAGAGATGTCGTATCTTCATCATTCCTTATAGCTGAGTAATATTCCATGGTATACATATACCACAGTTTACTAATCCAATCATGTATTGATGGGCATTTGGGTTGTTTCCACATCTTTGCTATTGTGAATTGTGCTGCTATAAACATTTGGGTACACGTGCCTTTGTAACAGAATGACCTTTTTTCCTTTGGGTATATGCCCAATAATGGGATTGCTGGGTCAAATGGCAGGTCTACTTGAATCTGTTTAAGATACCTCCATAATGCTTTCCACAGGGGTTGCACTAGTTTGCAGTCCCACCAGCAGTGTATTAGTGTTCCTGTCTCTCCACACCCACGCCAACATGTGTTGTTTTGGGTTTTTTTGATAAAGGCCATTCTCACTGGGGTTAAGTGATATCTCATTGTGGTTTTGATTTGCATTTCCCTGATGATTAGAAAACATTGCAATGAAGTTCTACCCAACAAGCAGAACAAAAAACCGTCTCACTTATCAGTTTTCTCAATAAATGTGAATGGCTTGAATTCCCCGCTCAAGAGACATAGACTGGCCCAATGGATAAAAAAGCACAAGCCAAGTATCTGCTGTCTCCAAGAAACCCACCTAACGAGCAAAGATGCATTTAGACTGAAAGTAAAAGGATGGAAATCGGTATTTCAAGCAAACGGTAACGAAAAGAAAGCTGGTGTGGCAATCTTAATTTCCAATAACTTAGCTTTCAAACCAACAAAAATAATAAAAGACAAAAATGGCTACTACATACTGGTCAAGGGCACAATTCAACAAGAAGCCATGACTATACTCAATATATATGCACCCAACCTAGGTGCACCTAGATTCATAAAGCAAACCCTACTAGATCTGAACCAGATGATTGATAATAATACTGTAATAGCTGGAGACTTTAACACCCCACTGACAGTACAGGACAGATCCTCTAAACAGAAAATAAACAAAGACATAATGGACCTAAATAGAATGCTAGAACAAATGGGCATGGCTGACATCTATAGGACATTCTACCCAAAGTCCACAGAATATACATTCTTCTCATCAGCTCACGGGACATTCTCTAAGATTGACCATGTCCTAGGACATAAATCATGTCTTCAAAAATTCAAAAAAATAGAAATTATACCATGCATCTTCTCAGATCACAGCGGAATAAAAGTAACAATGATCACAAACAGAAACCCTCACTCTTACTCAAAGTCATGGAAGCTAAATAACCTTCTCCTGAATAATTATTCTATAAAAGAAGAAATCAAGATGGAAATCAAAAATTTCTTTGAATTAAATGACAATGGAGATACAACTTATCAAAATCTATGGGATGCAGCTAAAGCAGTCCTGAGAGGAAAATTCATATCCATAAATGCCTATATCAAAAAGACAGAAAACATGCAAATAGACAACCTAACGAATAGACTCAAAGAGCTGGAGAAAGAAGAACAGAACGATCCCAAACCCAGCAGAAGGCGAGAAATTACTAAGATCAAATCAGAACTAAATGAAAAGGACAACAAAGAAACTATAAGGGAAATTAATAAAACAAAAAGTTGGTTCTTTGAAAAGATAAACAAAATAGACACACCTCTGGCTAGACTAACCAAGAGCACAAAAGTAAAATCTCTAATAACCTCCATTAGGAACATGAAAGGAGAAATCACAACCGATGCTACAGAGATACAAGATATCATCTATGAATTCTACAAAAATCTTTATGCACACAAACTGGAGAACGTGGAGGAAATGGACAAATTTTTAGAGACACATAGTCTTACCAGGCTCAACCAGGAAGAAATAGAGTACCTGAACAGACCAATATCAAGAACTGAAATCGAAACAGCAATAAAAAACCTTCCCAAAAAGAAAAGCCCTGGTCCAGATGGGTTCACACCTGAATTTTACCATACATACAAAGAAGAACTGGTGCCCATCCTACATAAACTATTCTCCAATATTGAGAAGGATGGAGTTCTCCCCAACACGTTCTACCAGGCCAATATAACATTAATACCAATCCTAATTCTAACCATACCCCTTCATAAAACACTAACTCCTAACCGCTAACCCTAACACTAACCAAAAACCCTAATCACTAATCCCTAACCCTAACGCTTAACCTTTACCCTAACCGTTAACCCTCACCCTAAATCTTAACATTGACCCTAACCTTAACCTTTAACTCTAAGCCTAACCCTTAACCCTACAGTAAGGAAGACCCTTAATGCTAATGGGATCCCTTATCCCTAACCCTAACACTACAGCTAAAAATAACCCTAACCTTGGATCCTTAAACCTAACCCCTAACACTTACTTTAACCCCAAACACTAACCCTAATCCTAAGCATTAAACCTAACCCTATCTCTTAACCCTAACGCTAGCCCTTACCCTAACGCCTAGATCTAACCCTAAATCTAACCTACCGCCTAATCCTAACCTTAAGCCCTAATGCTAACACTAACCCTGAACCCTAAACCTACCCGTAACCCTTAACACTAACCCTATCTGTGAACCTTAACCCTGACCCTAACCATTACCGCACCCAAGCATTTAACCCTGATTCTAATCCTAATCCTTAATAATAAACCTAACACTAAAGCCTAACCCTAAGGCCAACACTTAAACCTAATCCTATCCCTTAACCCTAACCCTAACCCTAATGCTACCCCCTAAACGTAACCCTAACCGTGACCAGTAAACCTAACCCTAACCTCTAACACAAACCATAGCACATAACTCTAACCCTAAAACTAACCCTAACCCTAACCCTAACCCTAAATCCTAACTCTTAATCTTAACACTAAGCGTTAACTCTCACGCTAACCTTTAATCCTAACCCCAATCCTAATCTTCAACCCTAAACCTAACACTTAACCCTAACCCTGTACCAAACCCTAACCCCTCATCTTAACCCTAACCGTAAACCTCAACCCTAAACCAAAGTGTAACCGTTAAACCTAAGAGTAACCTTTAACCCTAACCCTAATCCCTAACACGAAGCCCTCACCCTAACACTAAACTTCATCCTTAACCCTAACCAGAATCCTACCCCTAAATCTAATTCTCAGACTTCTTGCTTTCTTAGAGTTTAGAAAGCCTGCAATCCTCCCATGCCATGCGTGAAAGGAGGCTCTACCACTGTGTCCTGCATGAAACCCACGGGCCCATACCCAGAGTATGATAGAGTGGGTTCCCGGGTACAATCCCAGCCCCCTAAACTCCCCCCGCCCGCCTAATGCAGACACGGCCCGTGCGCTAAGCATAAACAATACCTTTAACAGATAACCCTAACCCTGAACATAACACCCAACCCTGTTCCTATTTCTCCCCTTAACACGTAAACCTCACCGTGCGCCTAACTTTAACCTCTTATCCTAACGTTAATGCATAACCCATTTCCTGAGAACAACCTCATCCCATAATTCTAACCCTATCTCCTAGTCATCACTGTGACACCTAATCCCTAACCCTAATTCTAAACCGCTAACCCTAACCGTAACCCTACCTACAACCCTAACACTGACAGTAACCCTTACTTCTAACCCCAACGCTATGCCTAACAAAAACCCTAACCCTTGACCCTAACCCTTCACCCTAACCCCTAAGCCTTACCCTAACCCTTAACCTTAATCCTAATCCTAACCATTAAACCTAACCCTAGCTCTTAAAGCTAACCCTAAACCTTACCCTCACGACTAGACCTAACCCTGACACTAACCTAACACCTAACCCTAACCAGAACCCCTAAAGCTAACCCTGAACCCTATCCCTAACCCTAGCAGTAAACTTTCACCCTAAACCTAAGCCCAACCCGTAACCCTAATCCTATCCTTTTACCCTAAAACTAACCCCTAAACCTAACCCCTATACCTCACCCTAACTCTAACCCCAATCCTAATTCTAACCATACCCCTTCATAAAACACTAACTCCTAACCGCTAACCCTAACACTAACCAAAAACCCTAATCACTAATCCCTAACCCTAACGCTTAACCTTTACCCTAACCGTTAACCCTCACCCTAAATCTTAACACTGACCCTAACCTTAACCTTTAACTCTAAGCCTAACCCTTAACCCTACAGTAAGGAAGACCCTTAATGCTAATGGGATCCCTTATCCCTAACCCTAACACTACAGCTAAAAATAACCCTAACCTTGGATCCTTAAACCTAACCCCTAACACTTACTTTAACCCCAAACCCTAACCCTAATCCTAAGCATTAAACCTAACCCTATCTCTTAACCCTAACGCTAGCCCTTACCCTAACGCCTAGATCTAACCCTAAATCTAACCTACCGCCTAATCCTAACCTTAAGCCCTAATGCTAACACTAACCCTGAAGCCTAAACCTACCCGTAACCCTTAACACTAACCCTATCTGTGAACCTTAACCCTGACTCTAACCATTACCCGCACCCAAGCATTTAACCCTGACCCTAACCCTAATCCTTAATGCTAACCCTAACACTAAACCCTAACCCTAAGCCCAAGACTTAACCCTAATCCTATCCCTTAACCCTAACCCTAACCCTAAAGCCACCCCCTAAACGTAACCCTAACCGTGACCAGTAAACCTAAACCTAAACTCTAACACAAACCATAGAACATAACTCTAACCCTAAAACTAACCCTAACCCTAACCCTAACCCTAACCCTAATGCTAAACCCTAAACGTAACCCTAACCGTGACCAGTAAACCTAACCCTAACCTCTAACACAAACCATAGCACATAACTCTAACCCTAAAACTAACCCTAAACCTAACCCTAAACCCTAACTCTTAACCTTAACCCTAAGCGTTAACTCTCACGCTAAGCTTTAATGCTAACCCTAATCCTAATCTTCAACCCTAAACCTAACACTTAACCCTAACCCTGTACCAAACCCTAACCCCTCATCTTAACTCTAACCTTAAACCTCAACCCTAAACCAAAGTGTAACCGTTAAACCTAAGAGTGACCTTTAACCCTAACCCTATTCCCTAACCCTAAGCCCTCACCCTAACACTAAACTTCATCCTTAACCCTAACCAGAATCCTAACCCTAAATCTAATTCTCAGACTTCTTGCTTTATTAGAGTTTAGAAAGCCTGTAATCCTCCCATGCCATGCGTGAAAGGAGGTTCTACCACTGTGTCCTGCATGAAACCCACGGGCCCATACCCAGAGTATGATAGAGTGGGTTCCCGGGTACAATCCCAGCCCCCTAAACTCCCCCCGCCCGCCTAATGCAGACAGGGCCCGTGCGCTAAGCATAAACAATACCTTTAACAGATAACCCTAACCCTGAACATAACACCCAACCCTGTTCCTATTTCTCCCCTTAACACGTAAACCTCACCGTGCGCCTAACTTTAACCTCTTGTCCTAACGTTAATGCATAACCCATTTCCTGAGAACAACCTCATCCCATAATTCTAACCCTATCTCCTAGTCATCACTGTGACACCTAATCCCTAACCCTAATTCTAAACCGCTAACCCTAACCGTAACCCTACCTACAACCCTAACACTGACAGTAACCCTTACTTCTAACCCCAACGCTATGCCTAACAAAAACCCTAACCCTTCACCCTAACCCCTAAGCCTTACCCTAACCCTTAACCCTAATCCTAATCCTAACCATTAAACCTAACCCTAGCTCTTAAAGCTAACCCTAAACCTTACCCTCACGACTAGACCTAACCCTGACACTAACCTAACACCTAACCCTAACCAGAACCCCTAAAGCTATCCCTGAACCCTATCCCTAACCCTAGCAGTAAACTTTAACCCTAAACCTAAGCCCAACCCGTAACCCTAATCCTATCCTTTTACCCTAAAACTAACCCCTAAACCTAACCCCTATACCTCACTCTAACTCTAAACCCAATCCTAATTCTAACCATACCCCTTCATAAAACACTAACTCCTAACCGCTAACCCTAACACTAACCAAAAACCCTAATCACTAATCCCTAACCCTAACGCTTAACCTTTACCCTAACCGTTAACCCTCACCCTAAATCTTAACACTGACCCTAACCTTAACCTAATCCTTAATGATAACCCTAACACTAAGCCCTAACACTAAGCCCAACACTTAACCCTAATCCTATCCCTTAACCCTAACCCTGAAACTAATGCTAACCGCTAAACGTAACCCTAACCGTGACCAGTAAACCTAACCCTAACCTCTAACACAAAGCATAGCACATAACTCTAACCATAAAACTAACCATAACACTAACCCTAAACCCTAACTCATAACCTTAACCCTAAGCGTTAACTCTCACGCTAACCATTAATCCTAACCCTAATCCTAGTCTTCAACCCTAAACCTAACACTTAACCCTAACCCTGTACCAAACCCTAACCCCTCATCTTAATCCTAACCGTAAACCTCAACCCTAAACCAAAGTGTAACCGTTAAACCTAAGAGTAACCTTTAACCCTAACCCTAATCCCTAACACTAAGGCCTCACCCTAACACTAAACTTCATCCTTAACCCTAACCATAATCCTAACCCTAAATCTCATTCTCAGACTTCTTGCTTTCTTAGAGTTTAGAAAGCCTGCAATCCTCCCATGCCATGCGTGAAAGGAGGCTCTACCACTGTGTCCTGCATGAAACCCATGGGCCCATACCCAGAGTATGATAGAGTGGGTTCCCGGGTACAATCCCTGCCCTCTAAACTCCCCCCGCCCGCCTAATGCAGACAGGGCCCGTGCGCTAAGCATAAACAATACCTTTAACAGATAACCCTAACCCTGAACATAACACCCAACCCTGTTCCTATTTCTCCCACTAACATGTAAACCTCACCGTGCGCCTAACTTTAACCTCTTATCCTAACGTTAATGCATAACCCATTTCCTGAGAACAACCCCTATCCCATAATTCTAACCCTATCTCCTAGTCATCACTGTGACACCTAATCCCTAACCCTAATTCTAAACCGCTAACCCTAACCGTAACCCTACCTACAACCCTAACACTGACAGTAACCCTTACTTCTAACCCCAACGCTATGCCTTACAAAAACCGTAACCCTTGACCCTAACCCTTCACCCTAACCCCTAAGCATTACCCTAACCCTTAACCCTAATCCTAATCCTAACCATTAAACCTAACCCTAGCTCTTAAAGCTAACCCTAAACCTTACCCTCACGACTAGACCTAACCCTGACACTAACCTAACACCTAACCCTAACCAGTAACCCTAAAGCTAACCCTGAACCCTATCCCTAACCCTAGCAGTAAACTTTAACCCTAAACCTAAGCCCAACCCGTAACCCTAATCCTATCCTTTTACCCTAAAACTAACCCTTAAACCTAACCCCTATACCTCACCCTAACTCTAACCCCAATCCTAATTCTAACCATACCCCTTCATAAAACACTAACTCCTAACCGCTAACCATAACACTAACCAAAAACCCTAATCACTAATCCCTAACCCTAACGCTTAACCTTTACCCTGACCGTTAACCCTCACCCTAAATCTTAACACTGACCCTAACCTTAACCTTTATCTCTAAGCGTAACCCTTAACCCTACAGTAAGGAAGACCCTTAATGCTAATGGGATCCCTTATCCCTAACCCTAACACTACAGCTAAAAATAACCCTAACCTTGGATCCTTAAACATAACCCCTAACACTTACTTTAACCCCAAACCCTAACCCTAATCCTAAGCATTAAACCTAACCCTATCTCTTAACCCTAATGCTAGCCCTTACCCTAACGCCTAGATCTAACCCTAAATCTAACCTGCCGCCTAATCCTAACCTTAAGCCTTAATGCTAACACTAACCCTGAACACTAAACCTCCCTGTAACCCTTAACACTAACCCTATCCGTGAACCTTAACCCTGACCCTAACCATTACCCGCATCCAAGCATTTAACCCTGACCCTAACACTAATCCTTAATGCTAACCTTAACACTAAACCCTAACCCTAAGCCCAACACTTAACCCTAATCCTATCCCTTAACCCTAACCCTAACCCTAATGCTAACCCCTAAACGTAACCCTAACCGTGACCAGTAAACCTAACCCTAACATCTAACACAAAGCATAGCACATAACTCTAACCATAAAACTAACCCTAACCCTAAACCTAAACCCTAACTCATAACCTTAACCCTAAGCGTTAACTCTCACGCTAACCATTAATCCTAACCCTAATCCTAGTCTTCAACCCTAAAGCTAACACTTAACCTTAACCCTGTACCAAACCCTAACCCCTCATCTTAACCCTAACCGTAAACCTCAACCCTAAACCAAAGTGTAACCGTTAAACCTAAGAGTAACCTTTAACCCTAACCCTAATCCCTAACACGAAGCCCTCACCCTAACACTAAACTTCATCCTTAACCCTAACCATAATCCTAACCCTAAATCTCATTCTCAGACTTCTTGCTTTCTTAGAGTTTAGAAAGCCTGCAATCCTCCCATGCCATGCGTGAAAGGAGGCTCTACCACTGTGTCCTGCATGAAACCCACGGGCCCATACCCAGAGTATGATAGAGTGGGTTCCTGGGTACAATCCCTGCCCTCTAAACTCCCCCCGCCCGCCTAATGCAGACAGGGCCCGTGCGCTAAGCATAAACAATACCTTTAACAGATAACCCTAACCCTGAACATAACACCCAACCCTGTTCCTATTTCTCCCCTTAACACGTAAACCTCACCCTGCGCCTAACTTTAACCTCTTATCCTAACGTTAATGCATAACCCATTTCCTGAGAACAACCCCTATCCCATAATTCTAACCCTATCTCCTAGTCATCACTGTGACACCTAGTTCTAAACAGCTAACCCTAACCGTAACCCTACCTACAACCCTAACACTGACAGTAACCCTTACTTCTAACCCCAACGCTATGCCTAACAAAAACCCTAACCGTTGACCCTAACCCTTCACCCTAACCCCTAAGCCTTACCCTAACCCTTAACCCTAATCCTAATCCTAACCATTAAACCTAACCCTAGCTCTTAAAGCTAACCCTAAACCTTACCCTCACGACTAGACCTAACCCTGACACTAACCTAACACCTAACCCTAACCAGAACCCCTAAAGCTAACCCTGAACCCTATCCCTAACCCTAGCAGTAAACTTTAACCCTAAACCTAAGCCCAACCCGTAACCCTAATCCTATCCTTTTACCCTAAAACTAACCCCTAAACCTAACCCCTATACCTCACCCTAACTCTAACCCCAATCCTAATTCTAACCATACCCCTTCATAAAACACTAACTCCTAACCGCTAACCCTAACACTAACCAAAAACCCTTATCACTAATCCCTAACCCTAACGCTTAACCTTTACCCTAACCGTTAACCCTCACCCTAAATCTTAACACTGACCCTAACCTTAACCTTTAACTCTAAGCCTAACCCTTAACCCTACAGTAAGGAAGACCCTTAATGCTAATGGGATCCCTTATCCCTAACCCTAACACTACAGCTAAAAATAACCCTAACCTTGGATCCTTAAACCTAACCCCTAACACTTACTTTAACCCCAAACCCTAACCCTAATCCTAAGCATTAAACCTAACCCTATCTCTTAACCCTAACGCTAGCCCTTACCCTAACGCCTAGATCTAACCCTAAATCTAACCTACCGCCTAATCTTAACCTTAAACCCTAATGCTAACTCTAACCCTGAACCCTAAACCTACCCGTAACCCTTAACACTAACCCTATCCGTGAACCTTAACCCTGACCCTAACCATTTACCGGACCCAAACATTTAACCCTGACCCTAAACCTAATCCTTAATGCTAACCCTAACACTAAACCCTAACCCTAAGCCCAACACTTATCCCTAATCCTATCCCTTATCCCTAACCCTAACCCTAATGCTACCCCCTAAACGTAACCGTAAGCGTGACCAGTAAACCTAACCCTAACCTCTACAACAAACCATAGCCCATAACTCTAACCCTAAAACAAACCCTAACCCTAACCCTAACCCTAAACCCTAACTCTTAACCTTAACACTAAGCGTTAACTCTCACGCTAACCTTTAATCCTAACCCTAATCCTAATCTTCAACCCTAAACCTAACACTTAACCCTAACCCTGTACCAAACCCTAACCCCTCATCTTAACCCTAACCGTAAACCTCAACCCTAAACCAAAGTGTAACCGTTAAACCTAAGAGTAACCTTGAACCCTAACCGTGATCCCTAACCCTGAGCCCTCACCCTAACACTAAACTTCATCCTTAACCCTAACCAGAATCCTAACCCTAAATCTCATTCTCAGACTTCTCGCTTCCTTAGAGTTTAGAAAGCCTGCAATCCTCCCATGCCATGCGTGAAAGGAGGCTCTACCACTGTGTCCTGCATGAAACCCACGGGCCCATACCCAGAGTATGATAGAGTGGGTTCCCGGGTACAATCCCAGCCCCCTAAACTCCCCCCGCCCGCCTAATGCAGACAGGGCCCGTGCGCTAAGCATAAACAATACCTTTAACAGATAACCCTAACCCTGAACATAACACCCAACCCTGTTCCTATTTCTCCCCTTAACACGTAAACCTCACCCTGCGCCTAACTTTAACCTCTTATCCTAACGTTAATGCATAACCCATTTCCGGAGAACAGCCCCTATCCCATAATTCTAACCCTATCTCCTAGTCATCACTGTGACACCTAATCCCTAACCCTAATTCTAAACCGCTAACCCTAACCCTAACCCTACCTACAACCCTAACACTGACAGTAACCCTTACTTCTAACCCCAACGCTATGTCTAACAAAAACCCTAACCCTTGACCCTAACCCTTCACCCTAACCCCTAAGCCTTACCCTAACCCTTAACCCTAATCCTAATCCTAACCATTAAACCTAACCCTAGCTCTTAAAGCTAACCCTAAACCTTACCCTCACGACTAGACCTAACCCTGACACTAACCTAACACCTAACCCTAACCAGAACCCCTAAAGCTAACCCTGAACCCTATCCCTAACCCTAGCAGGAAACTTTAACCCTAAACCTAAGCCCAACCCGTAACCCTAATCCTATCCTTTTACCCTAAAACTAACCCCTAAACCTAACCCCTATACCTCACCCTAACTCTAACCCCAATCCTAATTCTAACCATACCCCTTCATAAAACACTAACTCCTAACCGCTAACCCTAACACTAACCAAAAACCCTAATCACTAATCCCTAACCCTAACGCTTAACCTTTACCCTGACCGTTAACCCTCACCGTAAATCTTAACACTGACCCTAACCTTAACCTTTAACTCTAAGCCTAACCCTTAACCCTACAGTAAGGAACACCGTTAATGCTAATGGGATCCCTTATCCCTAACCCTAACACTACAGCTAAAAATAACCCTAACCTTTGATCCTTAAAACTAACCCCTAACACTTACTTTAACCACAAACCCTAACCCTAATCCTAAGCATTAAACCTAAACCTATCTCTTAACCCTAACGCTAGCCCTTACCCTAACGCCTAGATCTAACCCTAAATCTAACCTACCGCCGAATCTTAACCTTAAGCCCTAATGCTAACTCTAACCCTGAACTCTAAACCTCCCCGTAACCCTTAACACTAACCCTATCCGTGAGCCTTAACCCTGACCCTAACCATTTACCGGACCCAAACATTTAACTCTGACCCTGAACCTAATCCTTAATGCTAACCCTAACACTAAACCCTAACCCTAAGCCCAACACTTATCCCTAATCCTATCCCTTAACCCTAACCCTAACCCTAATGCTACCCCCTAAACGTAACCCTAACCGTGACCAGTAAACCTAACCCTAACCTCTACAACAAACCATAGCACATAACTCTCACCCTAAAACTAACCCTAACCCTAACCCTAACCCTAAACCCAAACTCTTAACCTTAACCCTAAGCGTTAACTCTCACGCTAACCTTTAATCCTAACCCTAATCCTAATCTTCAACCCTAAACCTAACACTTAACCCTAACCCTGTACCAAACCCTAACCCCTCATCTTAACCCTAACCTTAAACCTCAACCCTAAACCAAAGTGTAACCGTTAAACCTAAGAGTAAACTTTAACCCTAACCCTAATCCCTAACCCTAAGCCCTCACCCTAACACTAAACTTCATCCTTAACCCTAACCATAATCCTAACCCTAAATCTAATTCTCAGACTTCTCGCTTCCTTAGGGTTTAGAAAGCCTGCAATCCTCCCATGCCATGCCTGAAAGGAGGCTCTACCACTGTGTCCTGCATGAAACCCACGGGCCCATACCCAGAGTATGATAGAGTGGGTTCCCGGGTACAATCCCAGCCCCCTAAACTCCCCCCGCCCGCCTAATGCAGACAGGGCCCGTGCGCTAAGCATAAACAATACCTTTAACAGATAACCCTAACCCTGAACATAACACCCAACCCTGTTCCTATTTCTCCCCTTAAGACGTAAACCTCACCGTGCGCCTAACTTTAACCTCTTATCCTAACGTTAATGCATAACCCATTTCCTGAGAACAACCCCTATCCCATAATTCTAACCCTATCTCCTAGTCATCACTGTGACACCTAATCCCTAACCCTAATTCTAAACCGCTAACCCTAACCGTAACCCTACCTCCAACCCTAACACTGACAGTAACCCTTACTTCTAACCCCAACGCTATGCCTAACAAAAACCCTAATCCTTGAACCTAACCCTTCACCCTAACCCCTAAGCCTTACCCTAACCCTTAAACCTAATCCTAATCCTAACCATTAAACATAACCCTAGCTCTTAAAGCTAACCCTAAACCTTACCCTCACGACTAGACCTAACCCTGACACTAACCTAACACCTAACCCTAACCAGAGCCCCTAAAGCTAACCCTGAACCCTATACCTAACCCCAGCAGTAAACTTTAACCCTAAACTTAAGCCCAACCCGTAACCCTAATCCTATCCTTTTACCCTAAAACTAACCCCTAAGCCTAACCCCTATACCTCACTCTAACTCTAACCCTAATCCTAATTCTAACCATACCCCTTCATAAAACACTAACTCCTAACCGCTAAACCTAACACTAACCAAAAACCCTAATCACTAATCCCTAACCCTAACGCTTAACCTTTACCCTAACCGTTAACCCTCACCCTAAATCTTAACACTGACCTTAACCTTAACCTTTAACTCTAAGCCTAACCCTTAACCCTACAGTAAGGAAGACCCTTAATGCTAATGGGATCCCTTATCCCTAACCCTAACACTACAGCTAAAAATAACCCTAACCTTGGATCCTTAAACCTAACCCCTAACACTTACTTTAACCCCAAACCCTAACCCTAATCCTAAGCATTAAACCTAACCCTATCTCTTAACCCTAACGCTAGCCCTTACCCTAACGCCTAGATCTAACCCTAAATCTAACCTACCGCCTAATCCTAACCTTAAGCCCTAATGCTAACACTAACCCTGAACCCTCAACCTACCCGTAACCCTTAACACTAACCCTATCCGTGAACCTTAACCCTGACCCTAACCATTACCCGCACCCAAGCATTTAACCCTGACCCTAACCCTAATCCTTAATGCTAACCCTAACACTAAACCCTAACCCTAAGCCCAACACTTAACCCTAATCCTATCCCTTAACCCTAACCCTAACCCTAATGCTACCCCCTAAACGTAACCCTAACCGTGACCAGTAAACCTAACCCTAACCTCTAACACAAACCATAGCACATAACTCTAACCCTAAAACTAACCCTAACCCTAACCCTAACCCTAAACCCTAACTCTTAACCTTAACCCTAAGCGTTAACTCTCACGCTAACCTTTAATCCTAACCCTAATCCTAATCTTCAACCCTAAACCTAACACTTAACCCTAACCCTGTACCAAACCCTAACCCCTAATCTTAACCCTAACCGTAAACCTCAACCCTAAACCAAAGTGTAACCGTTAAACCTAAGAGTAACCTTTAACCCTAACCGTGATCCCTAACCCTGAGCCCTCACCCTAACACTAAACTTCATCCTTAACCCTAACCATAATCCTAACCCTAAATCTAATTCTCAGACTTCTTGCTTTCTTTTTTTTTTTTATTTTTTTTTCAATTTAATTTTACAGAATCAAAGAGTCTAACAGTATATCTTGTTATATACAGTATGTCCTCATAATGTATACATTATTTCTTGTACAATAATATGAAATAATATGGGAAATATTCATGATAAATTATTAAGTGAACAGTGCAAGTTAAAAACAATAGTTTCATATTTTTTCCCCACCCCCCCTTTTCCGAGTCAGCACCTTCAAGTGTTACCACTCCCCAAACGGTGCGCAATGCACTCATTGTGTAGGCATACCCCCATCCCCTCCCCCACCCCCACCTCAGTCTGATGTCCAATTGGTGTCATTCCCAGATTTGTATTTAGGTGATGATCAGGGAAACCAATTTTCTGGTGAGTACATGTGATGCTTGTTGTTCCATTCTTGGGATACTTCACTTAATATAATGGGTTCCAACTCTCTCCAGGAGAACCATAGAGATGTCGTATCTTCATCATTCCTTATAGCTGAGTAATATTCTATGGTATACATATACCACAGTTTACTAATCCAATCATGTATTGATGGGCATTTGGGTTGTTTCCACATCTTTGCTATTGTGAATTGTGCTGCTATAAACATTTGGGTACACGTGCCTTTGTTACAGAATGACCTTTTTTCCTTTGGGTATATGCCCAATAATGGGATTGCTGGGTCAAATGGCAGGTCTACTTGAATCTGTTTAAGATACCTCCATAATGCTTTCCACAGGGGTTGCACTAGTTTGCAATCCCACCAGCAGTGAATTAGTGTTCCTGTCTCTCCACACCCACGCCAACATGTGTTGTTTTGGGTTTTTTTGATAAAGGCCATTCTCACTGGGGTTAAGTGATATCTCATTGTGGTTTTGATTTGCATTTCCCTGATGATTAGAGATGTTGAACACTTTTTCATATGTTTGTTAGCCATTTTTATATCTTCTTTTGAAAAATTTCTATTCATGTCCTTTGCCCACTTTTTGATAGGGTTGCTTGATTTTTTCTTGCTGATTTTCCTGAGTTCTAAATAGATTCTTGTTATCAGTCCTTTATCTGATGTGTAGTATGCAAAAATTTTTTCCCATTCTGTAGGTGGTCTGTTTATTCTCTGGACTGTTTCTTTGGCTGTGCAGAAGCTTTTTAATTTAATCATGTCCCATTCATTTATTTTTGTTGCTGCTGTGATTGCCTTGGGGGTCTTCTTCATAAATTCTTTGCCTAGGCCAATGTCTGTAAGAGTCTTTCCTACATTTTCTTCTAGAATTCTGATTGTATCACGCCTAAGGTTTAAGTCTGTTATCCACCGTGATTTGATTTTTGTGAGAGGTGAAAGCTGTGGGTCCTGTTTCAGTCTT
Organism: Eulemur rufifrons; assembly: GCF_041146395.1. Classification (NCBI taxonomy): domain Eukaryota; kingdom Metazoa; phylum Chordata; class Mammalia; order Primates; family Lemuridae; genus Eulemur; species Eulemur rufifrons. The sequence continues at coordinate 906,428 of NW_027182820.1, read as the reverse complement.
CTGCAAGTGGCTAACCAATTCTCCCAGCACCATTTGTTGAATAGGGATTCTTGTCCCCAGAGTATATTCTTTCCCGCTTTGTCAAAAATTAGGTGACTATATGAGGATGGTTCTATATTTGGATTTTCTGTTGTGTTCCACTGGTCTGTGTCCCTGCACTTGTGCCAATACCAGGCTGTTTTAAGAACCACGGCCTTGTAGTATAGTTTGAGGTCTGGCAAATTAATACCTCCCATTTTGTTTTTATTGCTTAAAATTGCTTTTGCTATACGGGGTCTTCTTTGATTCCATACAAAGTGTATAATTATTTTCTCTATGTCTGTAAAGAATGATGTTGGTAATTTAATAGGGATTGCATTGAATTTGTAGATCACTTTGGGTAGTATAGACATTTTAACAATGTTGATTCTTCCGATCCATGAGCATGGTATATTTTTCCATCTATTTGCAAGTTCTGCTATTTCTTTTCTGAGTGTTTCATAGTTTTCCTTATAGAGGTCCTTTACCTCTTTAGTTAGATATATACCTAGATATTTTATTTTCTTTGTTGCTATTTTGAAGGGTATTGAGTCTTTAATTTGGTTTTCCGATTGACTGTTATTGGCATATATAAATGCCTCTGATTTGTGTATATTAATTTTGTAGCCTGAGACTTTGCTGTATTCGTTAATCAATTCCAGGAGTCTCTTGGTTGAATCCTGGGGGTTTTCCAGATATAACATCATATCATCAGCAAAAAGTGAGAGTTTGATCTCTTCCTTCCCTATTTGGACTCCCTTGATCCTGCTCTCTTGCCTGATAGCTCTCGCAAGGACTTCCAATACTATGTTGAAAAGTAATGGAGACAATGGGCAGCCCTGTCTGGTTCCAGTTCTAAGTGGGAGTGCTTTCAGTTTTTTCCCATTCAGTATGATGTTGGCTGTGGGTTTGTCATATATGGCTTGTATCATTTTTAGGTAGGTTCCATCAATGCCTATTTTGTTAAGCGTTTTTATCATAAAAGGGTGTTGAATTTTGTCAAATGCTTTTTCTGCATCTAATGAGAGTATCATATGATTTTTGTTTTTGCTTCTATTTATGTGGTGAATTACATTGATAGATTTACGTATGTTGAACCACCCCTGCATCTCTGGGATGAAGCCCACTTGGTCGTGGTGGATTACTTTTTTGATAAGTACTTGGATTCGATTTGCTAGTATTTTATTGAAAATTTTTGCATCTATATTCATGAGGGAAATTGGTCTGTAGTTCTCTATTTTTGTTGTGTCCTTTCCAGGTTTTGGTATTAATGTTATATTGGCTTGGTAGAACGTGTTGGGGAGAACTCCATCCTTCTCAATATTGGAGAATAGTTTATGTAGGATGGGCACCAGTTCTTCTTTGTATGTATGGTAAAATTCAGGTGTGAACCCACCTGGACCAGGGCTTTTCTTTTTGGGAAGGTTTTTTATTGCTGTTTCGATTTCAGTTCTTGATATTGGTCTGTTCAGGTACTCTATTTCTTCCTGGTTGAGCCTGGGAAGACTATGTGTCTCTAAAAATTTGTCCATTTCCTCCACGTTCTCCAGTTTGTGTGCATAAAGATTTTTGTAGAATTCATAGATGATATCTTGTATCTCTGTAGCATCGGTTGTGATTTCTCCTTTCATGTTCCTAATGGAGGTTATTAGAGATTTTACTTTTGTGCTCTTGGTTAGTCTAGCCAGAGGTGTGTCTATTTTGTTTATCTTTTCAAAGAACCAACTTTTTGTTTTATTAATTTCCCTTATAGTTTCTTTGTTGTCCTTTTCATTTAGTTCTGATTTGATCTTAGTAATTTCTCGCCTTCTGCTGGGTTTGGGATCGTTCTGTTCTTCTTTCTCCAGCTCTTTGAGTCTATTCGTTAGGTTGTCTATTTGCATGTTTTCTGTCTTTTTGATATAGGCATTTATGGATATGAATTTTCCTCTCAGGACTGCTTTAGCTGCATCCCATAGATTTTGATAAGTTGTATCTCTATTGTCATTTAATTCAAAGAAATTTTTGATTTCCATCTTGATTTCTTCTTTTATAGAATAATTATTCAGGAGAAGGTTATTTAGCTTCCATGACTTTGAGTAAGAGTGAGGGTTTCTGTTTGTGATCATTGTTACTTTTATTCCGCTGTGATCTGAGAAGATGCATGGTATAATTTCTATTTTTTTGAATTTTTGAAGACATGATTTATGTCCTAGGACATGGTCAATCTTAGAGAATGTCCTGTGAGCTGATGAGAAGAATGTATATTCTGTGGACTTTGGGTAGAATGTCCTATAGATGTCAGCCATGCCCATTTGTTCTAGCATTCTATTTAGGTCCATTATGTCTTTGTTTATTTTCTGTTTAGAGGATCTGTCCTGTACTGTCAGTGGGGTGTTAAAGTCTCCAGCTATTACAGTATTATTATCTATCATCTGGTTCAGATCTAGTAGGGTTTGCTTTATGAATCTAGGTGCACCTAGGTTGGGTGCATATATATTGAGTATAGTCATGGCTTCTTGTTGAATTGTGCCCTTGACCAGTATGTAGTAGCCATTTTTGTCTTTAATTATTTTTGTTGGTTTGAAAGCTAAGTTATTGGAAATTAAGATTGCCACACCAGCTTTCTTTTCGTTACCGTTTGCATGAAATACCGATTTCCATCCTTTTACTTTCAGTCTAAATGCATCTTTGCTCTTTAGGTGGGTTTCTTGGAGACAGCAGATACTTGGCTTGTGCTTTTTTATCCATTGGGACAGTCTATGTCTCTTGAGCGGGGAATTCAAGCCATTCACATTTATTGAGAAAACTGATAAGTGAGACGGTTTTTTGTTCAGCTTGTTGGGTAGAACTTCATTGCGATGTTTTCTCTCCTGAGCCATTGTGGTATCTGGAATTTGATCTTTAGCTCTTGAGTAGTTTTACATTCGTGGATCTTTCTTGTGCTGATCCGTGTGTAACTGTCTTTTGAGTACTTCTTGCAGGGCTGGTCTTGTCTTGGTGAATTCCTTCAACCTTTGTTTATCTGAGAATGTCTTGTTTTCTCCTTCGTATAGAAAACTTAGCTTAGCTGGGTACAAGATTCTAGGCTGGGCATTATTCTGTTTCAGAAGCGTGAAAATGGGGCCCCAACCTCTTCTTGCTTGTAAGGTTTCAGCTGAGAAATCTGGCGTAATTCTGATGGGTTTTCCTTTGTAAGTTACCTGTTTCTTTCTCCTTACAGCTCGGAGAAGGGACTCTTTAGTGGATATTTTGGTCAGCCTGATGACTACGTGGCGTGGTGTTTTCCTATTTGCTATGAATCTCCCAGGGGTCCTTTGAGCTTCTTGAATCTGTATGTCTAGAGTATTGGCAAGGCCTGGAAAATTTTCCTCGATTATGTCTTCAAATAGCTTGTCCAACCCTTGCTTATTATCTTCTTCGCCCTCAGGAATGCCAATAACTCTCAAGTTAGGTTTCTTCACATAATCCCACATTTCTTGAAGACTCAGATCATTTCTCTTACTTTTTTGATCTATCTCTGTGACTGACTTATTCAGTTGGAAGGAGTTGTCTTCAATTTCTGAGATTCTTTCCTCTGTTTGATCTACCCTGCTTTTGAGACTTTCCACAGTGTTTTGTAGCTCTCTGAGTGAATTCTTCATTTCTAGGAGTTCAGTTTGGTTTTTCTTCAATATTTCAATTTCTTTAGTGAATTTTTCCTCCAAATCCTGTATTTTTTTTGCATTTTCCTTGTGTTGTCTGTCCATTGATTCTTGTATATTATTCAGCTTGTTTATGATCCATAATTGGAATTCTTCCTGTGACATGTTGGTGTTTTGAGTCTGGTTTGTGTCAAATGGTTGAGAGCCGGTATTTCTCTTTGGGGGTGAGCTTTCTGTTTGATTCTTTGTGCTTCCTGTGTTTTTTCTCTGGGCCCTTCCCATCTAGATTGATCGTTGGATCTTTACTTATAGATTTAGTCTGGTTAACAGCACTCTCTGTGCTCTATTCTTAGGCTGTGGAGCAGTCTAGGTATATTGCTTCCTTTGGCAAGAGGGGAAGACTGTTGTGAATTGTTTAGAAATTTTTCTATTTCAGTTGGGGGACTGCTTCTGATGGGTCCATTCCTAGAGGATTGGAGTGATCCAAGACTGCTTTGGTGAGTTAGGACACTGTGTTGTAGTCTTTCAGAGGGCAGGTAGGGTCCACACTAGTAGTGGACCAAAATTCTCTTTGTTTGTTTGTTTCCCTTTGGTTCTTCCTCTATAGGGGTGGTTTCTGTCTCTATCTGCAGGAAAGATACTAGCTGTGGGGAGTGGATGGTGCCCTCGCTCGCTCAGCGCCCCATTTGCCGCAACTCCCACAGGCAAAAGTCTGCCTTGGCCCAATGTCCCCAGGGACCAGGCTCCACACTCTCACTTCTGGAGAAGTAGTCAATGTTTAGACGTGGGTGGGGACCCTATATAAGGTCTGTGGACCAGGGGAGGGGGCCGTCCAGGGAGCCTCTTGGCACCCTATTGCTCCGCAGTGACTTGGCTGTGGGCCCCAAGATGGCTATTGCGCGCCCGCAGATCGCCGGCGTTGGGAGTGACTACTCAGGTTCCGGTATGTACCAGAGCCAGGGGCCTGGCCCGTTCCCAAGCTCACCGTGGGTTTCCAGTTAGAAGGCAAAAAGAGAGAAGAAATAAGGAAAAAGAAAAAAGAAAAGAAAAGAAAAAAAGAAAAAAAAAAGGGAAGTGAAAAGAAAGAACAGAAGGAGAAGAAAAAGAAAGAGAAAAGAAAAGGAGAAGAGAAGAGGGAAAAAAAGGAAAGAGAAAAGAAAAAACAAAACAACAACAACAACAACAAAAAAAAAAAACAAAAGAAGCAAAATAAAACAAAACAAAACAAAGGAAAAACAAAAACCAAACTAATAAATAACACAAAGAGACCTAACCCAGAAACAGCGAAAACACAAACACAAAAGAACAAAAACAGAGCTACACAGCACTACAGCGCATCACTAAACGAAGGGATACACAATTCTGAAGTATATAGTTCAGCGGCTCAATGATTGTGTTTTTGCGCCTTAGCGCAGCTCCGCCCCTTCACGCCCGCTCCGTTGATTCCGGAGCGGCAACTCAATGTTTATTTTACGTCTTAGCGCAGCTCCGCCCCTTCACGCCGAGTGCGGCCGGCGGAGATGGCGCGGGCCCAGAGACCAGCGGGGGGCGCCGGGGAGAGAGAGCCGCTGGGCACCTTATGGCTCCCGAGCGGTTCCGCCTTTGCTTTCAAGATGGCGCCCGCAGCGCTCCGGGGTCGGAGGGGGACCGGCTCCCCGGCAGGCAGAGACCAGGGACCGCCGCTGCCGGGGTGTTTGGCGGGCAAAGCCGCCGGGGGCCACCGGCTGAAGAAACACCGACAAAAGTAGCGCAGAGGTACAGCGCAATTCGCTGATCGGGGATTGTTCGTGCCCCTCCCCCCGGCACAGGTCCGTCCCTTCTCGCCAAGGACTGTCTCAGCCGAGACTTCCCAGGTTCCAAGCTATTCTCCCGAAAAAGCCTCCTGTCTGCAATGCCCTACGTCTCGCTCGGTGATTCTGCTCTGGCTTGCGAGGGGGTCTCCAAGCAATTGGGGGTGGAGGTCAGTGAGGAGCGCAAGCCGCTTTTCCTAAAGACTGCCCCTGCCCCACCTGGGGGCGGGCGCAGCTGCCTGCGCTCCGCTGGCTACTGTCTGTTCCGCGCCTTCCGCAGAGTTCCGCGATCTTAATTTCTGTTCACCTCAGACCTCACTTGCTCTGTTTGTCCCACGCTGATTCTCCGTGGATTCACACCGCTGTTCCTGTGTGGGAGCGGTCCTCTAGCGTTGTGGCAGGTCCGGATCCACGGTTCCTCGCCGGGGCGCAGATCCGAGCAGTCACCGCCACTCCGCCAACTTCGCTTGCTTTCTTAGAGTTTAGAAAGCCTGCAATCCTCCCATGCCATGCATGAAAGGAGGCTCTACCACTGTGTCCTGCATGAAACCCATGGGCCCATACCCAGAGAATGATAGAGTGGGTTCCCGGGTACAATCCCAGCCCCCTAAACTCCCCCCGCTCGCCTAATGCAGACAGGGCCCGTGCGCTAAGCATAAACAATACCTTTAACAGATAAGCCTAACCCTGAACACAACACCCAACCCTGTTCCTATTTCTCCCCTTAACACGTAAACCTCACCGTGCGCCTAACTTTAACCTCTTATCCTAACGTTAATGCATAACCCATTTCCTGAGAACAACCCCTATCCCATAATTCTAACCCTATCTCCTAGTCATCACTGTGACACCTAATTCTAAACCGCTAACCCTAACCGTAACCCTACCTACAACCCTAACACTGACAGTAACCCTTACTTCTAACCCCAACGCTATGCCTAACAAAAACCCAAACCTTGACCCTAACCCTTCACCCTAAACCCTAAGCCTTACCCTAACCCTTAACCCTAATCCTAATCCTAACCATTAAACCTAACCCTAGCTCTTAAAGCTAACCCTAAACCTTACCCTCACGACTAGACCTAACCCTGACACTAACCTAACACCTAACCCTAACCAGAACCCCTAAAGCTAACCCTGAACCCTATCCCTAACCCTAGCCGTAAACTTTAACCCTAAACCTAAGCCCAACCCGTAACCCTAATCCTATCCTTTTACCCTAAAACTAACCCCTAAACCTAACCCCTATACCTCACCCTAACTCTAACCCCAATCCTAATTCTAACCATACCCCTTCATAAAACACTAACTCCTAACTGCTAACCCTAACACTAACCAAAAACCCTAATCACTAATCCCTAACCCTAACGCTTAACCTTTACCCTAACCGTTAACCCTCACCCTAATTCTTAACACTGACCCTAACCTTAACCTTTAACTCTAAGCCTAACACTTAACCCTACAGTAAGGAAGACCCTTAATGCTAATGGGATCCCTTATCCCTAACCCTAACACTACAGCTAAAAATAACCCTAACCTTGGATCCTTAAACCTAACCCCTAACACTTACTTTAACCCCAAACCCTAACCCTAATCCTAAGCATTAAACCTAACCCTATCTCTTAACCCTAACGCTAGCCCTTACCCTAACGCCAAGATCTAACCCTAAATCTAACCTACCGCCTAATCCTAACTTTAAGCCCTAATGCTAACACTAACCCTGAAGCCTAAACCTACCCGTAACCCTTAACACTAACCCTATCCGTGAACCTTAACCCTGACCCTAACCATTACCCGCACCCAAACATTTAACCCTGACCCTAACCCTAAACCTTAATGCTAATCCTAACACTAAACCCTAACCCTAAGCCCAACACTTAACCCTAATCCTATCCCTTAACCCTAACCCTAACCCTAACCCTAATGCTAACCTCTAAACGTAACCCTAACCGTGACCAGTAAACCTAACCCTAACCTCTAACACAAACCATAGCACATAACTCTAACCCTAAAACTAACTCTAACCCTAACCCTAAATCCTAACTCTTAACCTTAACCCTAAGCGTTAACTCTCACGCTAACCTTTAATCCTAACCCTAATCCTAATCTTCAACCCTAAACCTAACACTTAACCCTAACCCTGTACCAAACCCTAACCCCTGATCTTAACCCTAACCGTAAACCTCAACCCTAAACCAAAGTGTAACCGTTAAACCTAAGAGTAATCTTTAACCCTAACCCTAATCCCTAACCCTAAGCCCTCACCCTAACACTAAACTTCATCCTTAACCCTAACCAGAATCCTAACCCTAAATCTAATTCTCAGACTTCTTGCTTTCTTAGAGTTTAGAAAGCCTGCAATCCTCCCATGCCATGCGTGAAAGGAGGCTCTACCACTGTGTCCTGCATGAAACCCACGGGCCCATACCCAGAGTATGATAGAGTGGAATCCCGGGTACAATCCCAGTCCCCTAAACTCCCCCCGCCCGCCTAATGCAGACAGGGCCCGTGCGCTAAGCATAAACAATACCTTTAACAGATAACCCTAACGCTAAACATAACACCCAACCCTGTTCCTATTTCTCCCCTTAACACGTAAACCTGACCGTGCGCCTAACTTTAACCTCTTATCCTAACGTTAATGCATAACCCATTTCCTGAGAACAACCCCTATCCCATAATTCTAACCCTATCTCCTAGTCATCATTGTGACACCTAATCCCTAACCCTAATTCTAAACCGCTAACCCTAACCGTAACTCTACCTACAACCCTAACACTGACAGTAACCCTTACTTCTAACCCCAACGCTATGCCTAACAAAAACCCTAACCCTTGACCCTAACCCTTCACCCTAATCCCTAAGCCTTACCCTAACCCTTAACCCTAATCCTAATCCTAACCATTAAAGCTAGCCCTAGCTCTTAAAGCTAACCCTAAACCTTACCCTCACGACTAGACCTAACCCTGACACTAACCTAACACCTAACCCTAACCAGAACCCCTAAAGCTAACCCTGAACCCTATCCCTAACCCTAGCAGTAAACTTTAACCCTAAACCTAAGCCCAACCCGTAACCCTAATCCTATCCTTTTACCCTAAAACTAACCCCTAAACCTAACCCCTATACCTCACCCTAACTCTAACCCCAATCCTAATTCTAACCATACCCCTTCATAAAACACTAACTCCTAACCGATAACCCTAACACTAACCAAAAACCCTAATCACTAATCCCTAACCCTAACGCTTAACCTTTACCCTAACCATTAACCCTCACCCTAAATCTTAACACTGACCCTAACCATAACCTTTAACTCTAAGCCTAACCCTTAACCCTACAGGAAGGAAGACCCTTAATGCTAATGGGATCCCTTATCCCTAACCCTAACACTACAGCTAAAAATAACCCTAACCTTGGATCCTTAAACCTAACCCCTAACACTTACTTTAACCCGAAACCCTAACCCTAATCCTAAGCATTAAACCTAGCCCTATCTCTTAAACCTAACGCTAGCCCTTACCCTAACGCCTAGATCTAACCCTAAATCTAACCTACCACCTAATCCTAACCTTAAGCCCTAATGCTAACACTAACCCTGAACCCAAAACCTACCCGTAACCCTTAACACTAACCCTATCCGTGAACCTAAACCCTGACCCTAACCATTACCTGCACCCAAGCATTTAACCCTAACCCTAACCCTAATCCTTAATGCTAACCCTAACACTAAACCCTAACCCTAAGCCCAACACTTATCCCTAATCCTATCCCTTAACCCTAACCCTAACCCTAATGCTACCCCCTAAACGTAACCCTAACCGTGACCAGTAAACCTAACCCTAACCTCTACAACAAACCATAGCACATAACTCTAACCCTAAAACTAACCCTAACCCTAACCCTAACTCTAAACCCTAACTCTTAACCTTAACACTAAGCGTTAACTCTCACGCTAACCTTTAATCCTAACCCTAATCCTAATCTTCAATCCTAAACCTAACACTTAACCCTAACCCTGTACCAAACCCTAACCCCTCACCTTAACCCTAACCCTCAACCCTAAACCAAAGTGTAACCGTTAAACCTAAGAGTAACCTTTAACCCTAACCCTAATCCCTAACCCTAAGCCCTCACCCTAACACTAAACTTCATCCTTAACCCTAACCAGAATCCTAACCCTAAATCTAATTCTCAGACTTCTTGCTTTCTTAGAGTTTAGAAAGCCTGCAATCCTCCCATGCCATGCGTGAAAGGAGGCTCTACCACTGTGTCCTGCATGAAAACCACGGGCCCATACCCAGAGTATGATAGAGTGGGTTCCCGGGTACAATCCCAGCCCCCTAAACTCCCCCCGCCCGCCTAATGCAGACAGGGCCCGTGCGCTAAGCATAAACAATACCTTTAACAGATAACCCTAACCCTGAACATAACACCCAACCCTGTTCCTATTTCTCCCCTTAACACGTAAACCTCACCGTGCGCCTAACTTTAACCTCTTATCCTAACGTTAATGCATAACCCATTTCCTGAGAACAACCCCTATCCCATAATTCTAACCCTATCTCCTAGTCATCACTGTGACACCTAATCCCTAATCCTAATTCTAAACCGCTAACCCTAACCGTAACCCTACCTACAACCCTAACACTGACAGTAACCCTTACTTCTAACCCCAACGCTATGCCTAACAAAAACCCTAACCCTTGACCCTAATCCGTCACCCTAACCCCTAAGCCTTACCCGAACCCTTAACCCTAATCCTAATCCTAACCATTAAACCTAACCCTAGCTCTTAAAGCTAACCCTAAACCTTACCCTCACGACTAGACCTAACCCTGACACTAACCTAACACCTAACCCTAACCAGAACCCCTAAAGCTAACCCTGAACCCTATCCCTAACCCTAGCAGTAAACTTTCACCCTAAACCTAAGCCCAACCCGTAACCCTAATCCTATCCTTTTACCCTAAAACTAACCCCTAAACCTAACCCCTATACCTCACCCTAACTCTAACCCCAATCCTAATTCTAACCATACCCCTTCATAAAACACTAACTCCTAACCGCTAACCCTAACACTATCCAAAATCCCTAATCACTAATCCCTAACCCTAACGCTTAACCTTTACCCTAACCGTTAACCCTCACCCTAAATCTTAACACTGACCCTAACCTTAACCTTTAACTCTAAGCCTAACCCTTAACCCTACAGTAAGGAAGACCCTTAATGCTAATGGGATCCCTTATCCCTAACCCTAACACTACAGCTAAAAATAACCCTCACCTTGGATCCTTAAACCTAACCCCTAACACTTACTTTAACCCCAAACCCTAACCCTAATCCTAAGCAATAAACCTAACCCTATCTCTTAACCCTAACGCTAGCCCTTACCCTAACACCTAGATCTAACCTTAAATCTAACCTACCGCCTAATCCTAATCTTAAGCCCTAATGCTAACACTAACCCTGAACCCTAAACCTACCCGTAACCCTTAACACTAACCCTATCCGTGAGCCTTAACCCTGACCCTAACCGTTACACGCACCCAAGCATTTAACCCTGACACTAACCCTAATCCTTAATGCTAACCCTAACACTAAACCCTAACCCTAAGCCCAACACTTATCCCTAATCCTATCCCTTAACCCTAACCCTAACCCTAATGCTACCCCCTAAACGTAACCCTAACCGTGACCAGTAAACCTAACCCTAACCTCTAACACAAACCATAGCACATAACTCTAACCCTAAAACTAACCCTAACCCTAACCCTAACCCTAAATCCTAACTCTTACCCTTAACACTAAGCGTTAACTCTCACGCTAACCTTTAATCCTAACCCTAATCCTAATCTTCAACCCTAAACCTAACACTTAACCCTAACCCTGTACCAAACCCTAACCCCTCACCTTAACCCTAACCCTCAACCCTAAACCAAAGTGTAACCGTTAAACCTAAGAGTAACCTTTAACCCTAAACCTAATCCCTAACCCTAAGTCCTCACCCTAACACTAAACTTCATCCTTAACCCTAACCAGAATCCTAACCCTAAATCTAATTCTCAGACTTTTTGCTTTCTTAGAGTTTAGAAAGCTTGCAATCCTCCCACGCCATGCGTGAAAGGAGGCTCTACCACTGTGTCCTGCATGAAACCCACGGGCCCATACCCAGAGTATGATAGAGTGGGTTCCCGGGTACAATCCCAGCCCCCTAAACTCCCCCCGCCCGCCTAATGCAGACAGGGCCCGTGCGCTAAGCATAAACAATACCTTTAACAGATAACCCAAACCCTGAACATAACACCCAACCCTGTTCCTATTTCTCCCCTTAACACGTAAACCTCACCGTGCGCCTAAATTTAACCTCTTATCCTAACGTTAATGCATAACCCATTTCCTGAGAACAACCCCTATCCGATAATTTTAACCCTATCTCCTAGTCATCACTGTGACACCTAATCCCTAACCCTAATTCTAAACCGCTAACCCTAACCGTAACCCTATCTACAACCCTAACACTGACAGTAACCCTTACTTCTAACCCCAACGCTATGCCTAACAAAAACCCTAACCCTTGACCCTAACCCGTCACCCTAACCCCTAAGCCTTACCCTAACCCTTAACCCTAATCCTAATCCTAACCATTAAACCTAACCCTAGCTCTTAAAGCTAACCCTAAACCTTACCCTCACGAGTGGACCTAACCCTGACACTAACCTAACACCTAACCCTAACCAGAACCCCTAAAACTAACCCTGAACCCTATCCCTAACCCTAGCAGTAAACTTTAACCCTAAACCTAAGCCCAACCCGTAACCCTAATCCTATCCTTTTACCCTAAAACTAACCCCTAAACCTAACCCCTATACCTCACCCTAACTCTAACCCCAATCCTAATTCTAACCATACCCCTTCATAAAACACTAACTCCTAACCGCTAACCCTAACACAAACCAAAAACCCTAATCACTAATCCCTAACCCTAACGCTTAACCTTTACCCTAACCGTTAACCCTCACCCTAAATCTTAACACTGACCCTAACCTTAACCTTTAACTCTAAGCCTAACCATTAACCCTACAGTAAGGAAGACCCTTAATGCTAATGGGATGCTTTATCCCTAACCCTAACACTACAGCTAAAAATAACCCTAACCTTGGATCCTTAAACCTAACCCCTAACACTTACTTTAACCCCAAACCCTAACCCTAATCCTAAGCATTCAACCTAACCCTATCTCTTAACCCTAACGCTAGCCCTTACCCTAACACCTAGATCTCACCTTAAATCTAACCTACCGCCTAATCCTAATCTTAAGCCCTAATGCTAACACTAACCCTGAACCCTAAACCTACCCGTAACCCTTAACACTAACCCTATCCGTGAACCTTAACCCTGACCCTAACCGTTACACGCACCCAAGCATTTAACCCTGACACTAACCCTAATCCTTAATGCTAACCCTAACACTAAACCCTAACCCTAAGCCCAACACTTATCCCTAATCCTATCCCTTAACCCTAACCCTACCCTAATACTACCCCCTAAACGTAACCCTAACCGTGACCAGTAAACCTAACCCTAACCTCTAACACAAACCATAGCACATAACTCTAACCCTAAAACTAACCGTAACCCTAACCCTAACCCTAAACCCTAACTCTTAACCTTAACCCTAAGCGTTAACTCTCACGCTAACCTTTAATCCTAACCCTAATCCTAATCTTCAACCCTAAACCTAACACTTAACCCTAACCCTGTACCAAACCCTAACCCCTCATCTTAACCCTAACCTTAAACCTCAACCCTAAACCAAAGTGTAACCGTTAAACCTAAGAGTAACCTTTAACCCTAACCCTATTCCCTAACCCTAAGCCCTCACCCTAACAGTAAACTTCATCCTGAACCCTAACCATAATCCTAACCCTAAATCTAATTCTCAAACTTCTTGCTTTCTTAGAGTTTAGAAAGCCTGCAATCCTCCCATGCCATGCGTGAAAGGAGGCTCTACCATTGTGTCCTGCATGAAACCCACGGGCCCATACCCAGAGTATGATAGAGTGGGTTCCCAGGTACAATCCCAGCCCCCTAAACTACCCCCGCCCGCCTAATGCAGACAGGGCCCGTGCGCTAAGCATAAACAATACCTTTAACAGATAACCCTAACCCTGAACATAACACCCAACCCTGTTCCTATTTCTCCCCTGAACACGTAAACCTGACCGTGCGCCTAACTTTAACCTCTTATCCTAACGTTAATGCATAACCAATTTCCTGAGAACAACCCCTATCCCATAATTCTAACCCTATCTCCTAGTCATCACTGTGACACCTAATCCCTAACCCTAATTCTAAACCGCTAACCCTAACCGTAACCCTACCTACAGCCCTAACACTGACAGTAACCCTTACTTCTAACCCCAACGCTATGCCTAACAAAAACCCTAACCCTTGACCCTAACCCTTCACACTAACCCCTAAGCCTTACCCTAACCCTTAACCCTAATCCTAATCCTAACCATTAAACTAACCCTAGCTCTTAAAGCTAACCCTAAACCTTACCCTCACGACTAGACCTAACCCTGACACTAACCTAACACCTAACCCTAACCAGAACCCCTAAAGCTAACCCTGAACCCTATCCCTAACCCCAGCTGTAAACTTTAACCCTAAACCTAAGCCCAACCCGTAACCCTAATCCTATCCTTTTACCCTAAAACTAACCCCTAAACCTAACCCCTATACCTCACCCTAACTCTAACCCCAATCCTAATTCTAACAATACCCTTCATAAAACACTAACTCCTAACTGCTAACCCTAACACTAAGCAAAAACCCTAATCACTAATCCCTAACCCTAACGCTTAACCTTTACCTTAACCGTTAACCCGCACCCTAAATCTTAACCCTGACCCTAACCTTAACCTTTAACTCTAAGCCTAACCCTTAACCCTACAGTAAGGAAGACCCTTAATGCTAATGGGATCCCTAATCCCTAACCCTAACACTACAGCTAAAAATAACACTAACCTTTGATCCTTAAACCTAACCCCTAACACTTACTTTAACCCCAAACCCTAACCCTAATCCTAAGCATTAAACCTAACCCTATCTCTTAACCCTAACGCTAGCCCTTACCCTAACGCCTAGATCTAACCCTAAATCTAACCTACCGCCTAATCCTAACCTTAAGCCCTAATGCTAACACTAACCCTGAACCCTAAACCTACCCGTAACCCTTAACACTAACCCTATCCGTGAACCTTAACCCTGACCCTAACCATTATCCGCACCCCAGCATTTAACCCTGATTCTAACCCTAATACTTAATGGTAACCTTAACACTAAACTCTAACCCTAAGCCCAACACTTAACCCAAATCCTATCCCTTAACCCTAACCCTAACCATAACCCTAATGATACCCCCTAAACGTAACCCTAACCGTGACCAGTAAACCTAACCCTAACCTCTAACACAAACCATAGCACATAACTCTAACCCTAAAACTAACCCTAAACCCTAACTCTTAACCTTAACCCTAAGCGTTAACTCTCGCGCTAACCTTTAATCCTAACCCTAATCCTAATCTTCAACCCTAAACCTAACACTTAACCCTAACCCTGTACCAAACCCTAACCACTCATCTTAACCCTAACCGTAAACCTCAACCCTAAACCAAAGTGTAACCGTTAAACCTAAGAGTAACCTTTAACCCTAACCCTAATCCCTAACCCTAAGCCCTCACCCTAACACTAAACTTCATCCTTAACCCTAACCAGAATCCTAACCCTAAATCTAATTCTCAGACTTCTTGCTTTCTTAGAGTTTAGAAACCCTGCAATCCTCCCTTGCCATGCGTGAAAGGCGGCTCTACCACTGTGTCCTGCATGAAACCCACGGGCCCATACCCAGAGTATGATAGAGTGGGTTCCCCGGTACAATCCCAGCCCCCTAAACTCCCCCCGCCCGCCTAATGCAGACAGGGCCCGTGCGCTAAGCATAAACAATACCTTTAACAGATAACCCTAACCCTGAACATAACACCCAACCCTGTTCCTATTTCTCCCCTTAACACGTAAACCTCACCGTGCGCCTAACTTTAACCTCTTATCCTAACGTTAATGCATAACCCATTTCGTGAGAACAACCCCTATCCCATAATTCTAACCCTATCTCCTAGTCATCACTGTGACACCTAATCCCTAACCCTAATTCTAAACCGCTAACCCTAACCGTAACCCTACCTACAACCCTAACACTGACAGTAACCCTTACTTCTAAACCAAACGCTATGCCTAACAAAAACCCTAACCCTTGACCCCAACCCTTCACCCTAACCCCTAAGCCTTACCCTAACCCTTAACCCTAAAACTAATCCTAACCATTAAACCTAACCCTAGCTCTTAAAGCTAACCCTAAACCTTACCCTCACGACTAGACCTAACCCTGACACTAACCTAACACCTAACCCTAACCAGAACCCCTAAAGCTAACCCTCAACCCTATACCTAACCCCAGCAGTAAACTTTAACCCTAAACCTAAGCCCACCCCGTAACACTAATCCTATCCTTTTACCCTAAAACTAACCCCGAAACCTAACCCCTATACCTCACCCTAACTCTAACCCCAATCCTAATTCTAACCATACCCCTTCATAAAACACTAACTCCTAACCGCTAACCCTAACACTAACCAAAAACCCTAATCACTAATCCCTAACCCTAACGCTTAACCTTTACCCTAACTGTTAACCCTCACCCTAAATCTTAACACTGACCCTAACCTTAACCTTCAACTCTAAGCCTAACCCTTAACCCTACAGTAAGGTAGACCCTTAATGCTAATGGGATCCCTTATCCCTAACCCTAACACTACAGCTAAAAATAACCCTAACCTTGGATCCTTAAACCTAACCCCTAACACTTACTTTAACCCCAAACCCTAACCCTAATCCTAAGCATTAAACCTAACCCTATCTCTTAACCCTAACGCTAGCCCTTACCCTAACGCCTAGATCTAACCCTAAATCTAACCTACCGCCTAATCCTAACCTTAAGCCCTAATGCTAACACTAACCCTGAACCCTAAACCTACCCGTAACCCTTAACACTAACGCTATCCGTGAACCTTAACCCTGACCCTAACCATTACCCGCACCCAAGCATTTAACCCTGATTCTAACCCTAATCCTTAATGATAAACCTAACACTAAACCCTAACCCTAAGCCCAACACTTAACCCTAATCCTATCCCTTAACCCTAACCCTAACCCTAATGCTACCCCCTAAACGTAACCCTAACCGTGACCAGTAAACCTAACCCTAACCTCTAACACAAACCATAGCACATAACTCTAACCCTAAAACTAACCCTAACCCTAACCCTAACCCTAAACCCTAACTCTTAACCTTAACCTTAAGCGTTAACTTTAACGCTAACCTTTAATCCTAACCCTAATCCTAATCTTCAACCCTAAACCTAACACTTAACCCTAACCCTGTACCAAACCCTAACCCCTCATCTTAACCCTAACCGTAAACCTCAACCCTAAACCAAAGTGTAACCGTTTAACCTAAGAGTAACCTTTAACCCTAACCCTATTCCCTAACCCTAAACCCTCACCCTAACACTAAACTTCATCCTTAACCCTAACCAGAATCCTAACCCTAAATCTAATTCTCAGACTTCTTGCTTTCTTAGAGTTTAGAAAGCCTGCAATCCTCCCATGCCATGCGTGAAAGGAGGCTCTACCACTGTGTCCTGCATGAAACCCACGGGCCCATACCCAGAGTATGATAGAGTGGGTTCCCGGGTACAATCCCAGCCCCCTAAACTCCCCCCGCCCGCCTAATGCAGACAGGGCCCGTGCGCTAAGCATAAACAATACCTTTAACAGATAACCCTAACCCTGAACATAACACCCAACCCTGTTCCTATTTCTCCCCTTAACACGTAAACCTCACCGTGCGCCTAACTTTAACCTCTTATCCTAACGTTAATGCATAACCCATTTCCTGAGAACAACCCCTATCCCATAATTCTAACCCTATCTCCTAGTCATCACTGTGACACCTAATCCCTAACCCTAATTCTAAACCGCTAACCCTAACCGTAACCCTAACTACAACCCTAACACTGACAGTAACCCTTACTTCTAACCCCAACGCTATGCCTAACAAAAACCCTAACCCTTGACCCTAACCCTTCACCCTAACCCCTAGCCTTACCCTAACCCTTAACCCTAATCCTAATCCTAACCATTAAGCCTAACCCTAGCTCTTAAAGCTAACCCTAAACCTTACCCTCACGACTAGACCTAACCCTGACACTGACCTAACACCTAACCCTAACCAGAACCCCTAAAGCTAACCCTGAACCCTATCCCTAACCCAAGCAGTAAACTTTAACCCTAAACCTAAGCCCAACCCGTAACCCTAATCCTATCCTTTTACCCTAAAACTAACCCCGAAACCTAATCCCTATACCTCACCATAACTCTAACCCCAATCCTAATTCTAACCATACCCCTTCATAAAACACTAACTCCTAACCGCTAACCCTAACACTAACCCTAACCCTAACCCTAACCAAAAACCCTAATCACTAATCCCTAAACCTAACGCTTAACCTTTACCCTAACCGTTAACCCTCACCCTAAATCTTAACCCTGACACTAACCTTAACCTTTAACTCTAAGCCTAACCCTTAACCCTAGAGTAAGGAAGACCCTTAATGCTAATGGGATCCCTTATCCCTAACCCTAACAGTACAGCTAAAAATAACCCTAACCTTGGATCCTTAAACCTAACCCCTAACACTTATTTTAACCCCAAACCCTAACCCTAATCCTAAGCATTAAACCTAACCCTATCTCTTAACCCTAACGCTAGCCCTTACCCTAACGCCTAGATCTAACCCTAAATCTAACCTACCGCCTAATCCTAACCTTAAGCCCTAATGCTAACACTAACCCTGAACCCTAAACCTACCCGTAACCCTTAACACTAACCCTATTCGTGAATCTAAACCCTGACCCTAACCATTACCCGCACCCAAGCATTTAACCCTGATTCTAACCCTAATCCTTAATGATAAACCTAACACTAAACCCTAACCCTAAGCCCAACACTTAACCCTAATCCTATCCCTTAACCCTAACCCTATCCCTAATGCTACCCCCTAAATGTAACCCTAACCGAGACCAGTAAACCTAACCCTAACCTCTAACACAAACCATAGCACATAACTCTAACCCTAAAACTAACCCTAACCCTAACCCTAACCCTAAACCCTAACTCTTAACCTTAACCCTAAGCGTTAACTCTCACGCTAACCTTTAATCCTAACCTTAATCCTAATCTTCAACCCTAAACCTAACACTTAACCCTAACCCTGTACCAAACCCTAACCCCTCATCTTAACCCTAACCGTAAACCTCAACCCTAAACCAAAGTGTAACCGTTTAACCTAAGAGTAACCTTTAACCCTAACCCTAATCCCTAACCCTAAGCCCTCACCCTAACACTAAACTTCATCCTTCACCCTAACCATAATCCTAACCCTAAATCTAATTCTCAGACTTCTTGCTTTCTTAGAGTTTAGAAAGCCTGCAATCCTCCCATGCCATGCGTGAAAGGAGGCTCTACCACTGTGTCCTGCATGAAACCCACGGGCCCATACCCAGAGTATGATAGAGTGGAATCCCGGGTACAATCCCAGTCCCCTAAACTCCCCCCGCCCGCCTAATGCAGACAGGGCCCGTGCGCTAAGCATAAACAATACCTTTAACAGATAACCCTAACGCTAAACATAACACCCAACCCTGTTCCTATTTCTCCCCTTAACACGTAAACCTGACCGTGCGCCTAACTTTAACCTCTTATCCTAACGTTAATGCATAACCCATTTCCTGAGAACAACCCCTATCCCATAATTCTAACCCTATCTCCTAGTCATCATTGTGACACCTAATCCCTAACCCTAATTCTAAACCGCTAACCCTAACCGTAACTCTACCTACAACCCTAACACTGACAGTAACCCTTACTTCTAACCCCAACGCTATGCCTAACAAAAACCCTAACCCTTGACCCTAACCCTTCACCCTAATCCCTAAGCCTTACCCTAACCCTTAACCCTAATCCTAATCCTAACCATTAAAGCTAGCCCTAGCTCTTAAAGCTAACCCTAAACCTTACCCTCACGACTAGACCTAACCCTGACACTAACCTAACACCTAACCCTAACCAGAACCCCTAAAGCTAACCCTGAACCCTATCCCTAACCCTAGCAGTAAACTTTAACCCTAAACCTAAGCCCAACCCGTAACCCTAATCCTATCCTTTTACCCTAAAACTAACCCCTAAACCTAACCCCTATACCTCACCCTAACTCTAACCCCAATCCTAATTCTAACCATACCCCTTCATAAAACACTAACTCCTAACCGATAACCCTAACACTAACCAAAAACCCTAATCACTAATCCCTAACCCTAACGCTTAACCTTTACCCTAACCATTAACCCTCACCCTAAATCTTAACACTGACCCTAACCATAACCTTTAACTCTAAGCCTAACCCTTAACCCTACAGGAAGGAAGACCCTTAATGCTAATGGGATCCCTTATCCCTAACCCTAACACTACAGCTAAAAATAACCCTAACCTTGGATCCTTAAACCTAACCCCTAACACTTACTTTAACCCGAAACCCTAACCCTAATCCTAAGCATTAAACCTAGCCCTATCTCTTAAACCTAACGCTAGCCCTTACCCTAACGCCTAGATCTAACCCTAAATCTAACCTACCACCTAATCCTAACCTTAAGCCCTAATGCTAACACTAACCCTGAACCCAAAACCTACCCGTAACCCTTAACACTAACCCTATCCGTGAACCTAAACCCTGACCCTAACCATTACCTGCACCCAAGCATTTAACCCTAACCCTAACCCTAATCCTTAATGCTAACCCTAACACTAAACCCTAACCCTAAGCCCAACACTTATCCCTAATCCTATCCCTTAACCCTAACCCTAACCCTAATGCTACCCCCTAAACGTAACCCTAACCGTGACCAGTAAACCTAACCCTAACCTCTACAACAAACCATAGCACATAACTCTAACCCTAAAACTAACCCTAACCCTAACCCTAACTCTAAACCCTAACTCTTAACCTTAACACTAAGCGTTAACTCTCACGCTAACCTTTAATCCTAACCCTAATCCTAATCTTCAATCCTAAACCTAACACTTAACCCTAACCCTGTACCAAACCCTAACCCCTCACCTTAACCCTAACCCTCAACCCTAAACCAAAGTGTAACCGTTAAACCTAAGAGTAACCTTTAACCCTAACCCTAATCCCTAACCCTAAGCCCTCACCCTAACACTAAACTTCATCCTTAACCCTAACCAGAATCCTAACCCTAAATCTAATTCTCAGACTTCTTGCTTTCTTAGAGTTTAGAAAGCCTGCAATCCTCCCATGCCATGCGTGAAAGGAGGCTCTACCACTGTGTCCTGCATGAAAACCACGGGCCCATACCCAGAGTATGATAGAGTGGGTTCCCGGGTACAATCCCAGCCCCCTAAACTCCCCCCGCCCGCCTAATGCAGACAGGGCCCGTGCGCTAAGCATAAACAATACCTTTAACAGATAACCCTAACCCTGAACATAACACCCAACCCTGTTCCTATTTCTCCCCTTAACACGTAAACCTCACCGTGCGCCTAACTTTAACCTCTTATCCTAACGTTAATGCATAACCCATTTCCTGAGAACAACCCCTATCCCATAATTCTAACCCTATCTCCTAGTCATCACTGTGACACCTAATCCCTAATCCTAATTCTAAACCGCTAACCCTAACCGTAACCCTACCTACAACCCTAACACTGACAGTAACCCTTACTTCTAACCCCAACGCTATGCCTAACAAAAACCCTAACCCTTGACCCTAATCCGTCAGCCTAACCCCTAAGCCTTACCCGAACCCTTAACCCTAATCCTAATCCTAACCATTAAACCTAACCCTAGCTCTTAAAGCTAACCCTAAACCTTACCCTCACGACTAGACCTAACCCTGACACTAACCTAACACCTAACCCTAACCAGAACCCCTAAAGCTAACCCTGAACCCTATCCCTAACCCTAGCAGTAAACTTTCACCCTAAACCTAAGCCCAACCCGTAACCCTAATCCTATCCTTTTACCCTAAAACTAACCCCTAAACCTAACCCCTATACCTCACCCTAACTCTAACCCCAATCCTAATTCTAACCATACCCCTTCATAAAACACTAACTCCTAACCGCTAACCCTAACACTATCCAAAATCCCTAATCACTAATCCCTAACCCTAACGCTTAACCTTTACCCTAACCGTTAACCCTCACCCTAAATCTTAACACTGACCCTAACCTTAACCTTTAACTCTAAGCCTAACCCTTAACCCTACAGTAAGGAAGACCCTTAATGCTAATGGGATCCCTTATCCCTAACCCTAACACTACAGCTAAAAATAACCCTCACCTTGGATCCTTAAACCTAACCCCTAACACTTACTTTAACCCCAAACCCTAACCCTAATCCTAAGCAATAAACCTAACCCTATCTCTTAACCCTAACGCTAGCCCTTACCCTAACACCTAGATCTAACCTTAAATCTAACCTACCGCCTAATCCTAATCTTAAGCCCTAATGCTAACACTAACCCTGAACCCTAAACCTACCCGTAACCCTTAACACTAACCCTATCCGTGAGCCTTAACCCTGACCCTAACCGTTACACGCACCCAAGCATTTAACCCTGACACTAACCCTAATCCTTAATGCTAACCCTAACACTAAACCCTAACCCTAAGCCCAACACTTATCCCTAATCCTATCCCTTAACCCTAACCCTAACCCTAATGCTACCCCCTAAACGTAACCCTAACCGTGACCAGTAAACCTAACCCTAACCTCTAACACAAACCATAGCACATAACTCTAACCCTAAAACTAACCCTAACCCTAACCCTAACCCTAAATCCTAACTCTTACCCTTAACACTAAGCGTTAACTCTCACGCTAACCTTTAATCCTAACCCTAATCCTAATCTTCAACCCTAAACCTAACACTTAACCCTAACCCTGTACCAAACCCTAACCCCTCACCTTAACCCTAACCCTCAACCCTAAACCAAAGTGTAACCGTTAAACCTAAGAGTAACCTTTAACCCTAAACCTAATCCCTAACCCTAAGTCCTCACCCTAACACTAAACTTCATCCTTAACCCTAACCAGAATCCTAACCCTAAATCTAATTCTCAGACTTTTTGCTTTCTTAGAGTTTAGAAAGCTTGCAATCCTCCCACGCCATGCGTGAAAGGAGGCTCTACCACTGTGTCCTGCATGAAACCCACGGGCCCATACCCAGAGTATGATAGAGTGGGTTCCCGGGTACAATCCCAGCCCCCTAAACTCCCCCCGCCCGCCTAATGCAGACAGGGCCCGTGCGCTAAGCATAAACAATACCTTTAACAGATAACCCAAACCCTGAACATAACACCCAACCCTGTTCCTATTTCTCCCCTTAACACGTAAACCTCACCGTGCGCCTAAATTTAACCTCTTATCCTAACGTTAATGCATAACCCATTTCCTGAGAACAACCCCTATCCGATAATTTTAACCCTATCTCCTAGTCATCACTGTGACACCTAATCCCTAACCCTAATTCTAAACCGCTAACCCTAACCGTAACCCTATCTACAACCCTAACACTGACAGTAACCCTTACTTCTAACCCCAACGCTATGCCTAACAAAAACCCTAACCCTTGACCCTAACCCGTCACCCTAACCCCTAAGCCTTACCCTAACCCTTAACCCTAATCCTAATCCTAACCATTAAACCTAACCCTAGCTCTTAAAGCTAACCCTAAACCTTACCCTCACGAGTGGACCTAACCCTGACACTAACCTAACACCTAACCCTAACCAGAACCCCTAAAACTAACCCTGAACCCTATCCCTAACCCTAGCAGTAAACTTTAACCCTAAACCTAAGCCCAACCCGTAACCCTAATCCTATCCTTTTACCCTAAAACAAACCCCTAAACCTAACCCCTATACCTCACCCTAACTCTAACCCCAATCCTAATTCTAACCATACCCCTTCATAAAACACTAACTCCTAACCGCTAACCCTAACACCAAACCAAAAACCCTAATCACTAATCCCTAACCCTAACGCTTAACCTTTACCCTAACCGTTAACCCTCACCCTAAATCTTAACACTGACCCTAACCTTAACCTTTAACTCTAAGCCTAACCATTAACCCTACAGTAAGGAAGACCCTTAATGCTAATGGGATGCTTTATCCCTAACCCTAACACTACAGCTAAAAATAACCCTAACCTTGGATCCTTAAACCTAACCCCTAACACTTACTTTAACCCCAAACCCTAACCCTAATCCTAAGCATTCAACCTAACCCTATCTCTTAACCCTAACGCTAGCCCTTACCCTAACACCTAGATCTCACCTTAAATCTAACCTACCGCCTAATCCTAATCTTAAGCCCTAATGCTAACACTAACCCTGAACCCTAAACCTACCCGTAACCCTTAACACTAACCCTATCCGTGAACCTTAACCCTGACCCTAACCGTTACACGCACCCAAGCATTTAACCCTGACACTAACCCTAATCCTTAATGCTAACCCTAACACTAAACCCTAACCCTAAGCCCAACACTTATCCCTAATCCTATCCCTTAACCCTAACCCTACCCTAATACTACCCCCTAAACGTAACCCTAACCGTGACCAGTAAACCTAACCCTAACCTCTAACACAAACCATAGCACATAACTCTAACCCTAAAACTAACCCTAACCCTAACCCTAACCCCTAAACCCTAACTCTTAACCTTAACCCTAAGCGTTAACTCTCACGCTAACCTTTAATCCTAACCCTAATCCTAATCTTCAAACCCTAAACCTAACACTTAACCCTAACCCTGTACCAAACCCTAACCCCTCATCTTAACCCTAACCTTAAACCTCAACCCTAAACCAAAGTGTAACCGTTAAACCTAAGAGTAACCTTTAACCCTAACCCTATTCCCTAACCCTAAGCCCTCACCCTAACAGTAAACTTCATCCTGAACCCTAACCATACCTAACCCTAAATCTAATTCTCAAACTTCTTGCTTTCTTAGAGTTTAGAAAGCCTGCAATCCTCCCATGCCATGCGTGAAAGGAGGCTCTACCATTGTGTCCTGCA
Source organism: Eulemur rufifrons (assembly GCF_041146395.1). Classification (NCBI taxonomy): domain Eukaryota; kingdom Metazoa; phylum Chordata; class Mammalia; order Primates; family Lemuridae; genus Eulemur; species Eulemur rufifrons. Next base: position 881,709 of record NW_027182820.1, on the reverse strand, counting down.
TGAAACCCACGGGCCCATACCCAGAGTATGATAGAGTGGGTTCCCAGGTACAATCCCAGCCCCCTAAACTACCCCCGCCCGCCTAATGCAGACAGGGCCCGTGCGCTAAGCATAAACAATACCTTTAACAGATAACCCTAACCCTGAACATAACACCCAACCCTGTTCCTATTTCTCCCCTGAACACGTAAACCTGACCGTGCGCCTAACTTTAACCTCTTATCCTAACGTTAATGCATAACCAATTTCCTGAGAACAACCCCTATCCCATAATTCTAACCCTATCTCCTAGTCATCACTGTGACACCTAATCCCTAACCCTAATTCTAAACCGCTAACCCTAACCGTAACCCTACCTACAGCCCTAACACTGACAGTAACCCTTACTTCTAACCCCAACGCTATGCCTAACAAAAACCCTAACCCTTGACCCTAACCCTTCACACTAACCCCTAAGCCTTACCCTAACCCTTAACCCTAATCCTAATCCTAACCATTAAACTAACCCTAGCTCTTAAAGCTAACCCTAAACCTTACCCTCACGACTAGACCTAACCCTGACACTAACCTAACACCTAACCCTAACCAGAACCCCTAAAGCTAACCCTGAACCCTATCCCTAACCCCAGCTGTAAACTTTAACCCTAAACCTAAGCCCAACCCGTAACCCTAATCCTATCCTTTTACCCTAAAACTAACCCCTAAACCTAACCCCTATACCTCACCCTAACTCTAACCCCAATCCTAATTCTAACAATACCCTTCATAAAACACTAACTCCTAACTGCTAACCCTAACACTAAGCAAAAACCCTAATCACTAATCCCTAACCCTAACGCTTAACCTTTACCTTAACCGTTAACCCGCACCCTAAATCTTAACCCTGACCCTAACCTTAACCTTTAACTCTAAGCCTAACCCTTAACCCTACAGTAAGGAAGACCCTTAATGCTAATGGGATCCCTAATCCCTAACCCTAACACTACAGCTAAAAATAACACTAACCTTTGATCCTTAAACCTAACCCCTAACACTTACTTTAACCCCAAACCCTAACCCTAATCCTAAGCATTAAACCTAACCCTATCTCTTAACCCTAACGCTAGCCCTTACCCTAACGCCTAGATCTAACCCTAAATCTAACCTACCGCCTAATCCTAACCTTAAGCCCTAATGCTAACACTAACCCTGAACCCTAAACCTACCCGTAACCCTTAACACTAACCCTATCCGTGAACCTTAACCCTGACCCTAACCATTATCCGCACCCCAGCATTTAACCCTGATTCTAACCCTAATACTTAATGGTAACCTTAACACTAAACTCTAACCCTAAGCCCAACACTTAACCCAAATCCTATCCCTTAACCCTAACCCTAACCATAACCCTAATGATACCCCCTAAACGTAACCCTAACCGTGACCAGTAAACCTAACCCTAACCTCTAACACAAACCATAGCACATAACTCTAACCCTAAAACTAACCCTAAACCCTAACTCTTAACCTTAACCCTAAGCGTTAACTCTCGCGCTAACCTTTAATCCTAACCCTAATCCTAATCTTCAACCCTAAACCTAACACTTAACCCTAACCCTGTACCAAACCCTAACCACTCATCTTAACCCTAACCGTAAACCTCAACCCTAAACCAAAGTGTAACCGTTAAACCTAAGAGTAACCTTTAACCCTAACCCTAATCCCTAACCCTAAGCCCTCACCCTAACACTAAACTTCATCCTTAACCCTAACCAGAATCCTAACCCTAAATCTAATTCTCAGACTTCTTGCTTTCTTAGAGTTTAGAAACCCTGCAATCCTCCCTTGCCATGCGTGAAAGGCGGCTCTACCACTGTGTCCTGCATGAAACCCACGGGCCCATACCCAGAGTATGATAGAGTGGGTTCCCCGGTACAATCCCAGCCCCCTAAACTCCCCCCGCCCGCCTAATGCAGACAGGGCCCGTGCGCTAAGCATAAACAATACCTTTAACAGATAACCCTAACCCTGAACATAACACCCAACCCTGTTCCTATTTCTCCCCTTAACACGTAAACCTCACCGTGCGCCTAACTTTAACCTCTTATCCTAACGTTAATGCATAACCCATTTCGTGAGAACAACCCCTATCCCATAATTCTAACCCTATCTCCTAGTCATCACTGTGACACCTAATCCCTAACCCTAATTCTAAACCGCTAACCCTAACCGTAACCCTACCTACAACCCTAACACTGACAGTAACCCTTACTTCTAAACCAAACGCTATGCCTAACAAAAACCCTAACCCTTGACCCCAACCCTTCACCCTAACCCCTAAGCCTTACCCTAACCCTTAACCCTAAAACTAATCCTAACCATTAAACCTAACCCTAGCTCTTAAAGCTAACCCTAAACCTTACCCTCACGACTAGACCTAACCCTGACACTAACCTAACACCTAACCCTAACCAGAACCCCTAAAGCTAACCCTCAACCCTATACCTAACCCCAGCAGTAAACTTTAACCCTAAACCTAAGCCCACCCCGTAACACTAATCCTATCCTTTTACCCTAAAACTAACCCCGAAACCTAACCCCTATACCTCACCCTAACTCTAACCCCAATCCTAATTCTAACCATACCCCTTCATAAAACACTAACTCCTAACCGCTAACCCTAACACTAACCAAAAACCCTAATCACTAATCCCTAACCCTAACGCTTAACCTTTACCCTAACTGTTAACCCTCACCCTAAATCTTAACACTGACCCTAACCTTAACCTTCAACTCTAAGCCTAACCCTTAACCCTACAGTAAGGTAGACCCTTAATGCTAATGGGATCCCTTATCCCTAACCCTAACACTACAGCTAAAAATAACCCTAACCTTGGATCCTTAAACCTAACCCCTAACACTTACTTTAACCCCAAACCCTAACCCTAATCCTAAGCATTAAACCTAACCCTATCTCTTAACCCTAACGCTAGCCCTTACCCTAACGCCTAGATCTAACCCTAAATCTAACCTACCGCCTAATCCTAACCTTAAGCCCTAATGCTAACACTAACCCTGAACCCTAAACCTACCCGTAACCCTTAACACTAACGCTATCCGTGAACCTTAACCCTGACCCTAACCATTACCCGCACCCAAGCATTTAACCCTGATTCTAACCCTAATCCTTAATGATAAACCTAACACTAAACCCTAACCCTAAGCCCAACACTTAACCCTAATCCTATCCCTTAACCCTAACCCTAACCCTAATGCTACCCCCTAAACGTAACCCTAACCGTGACCAGTAAACCTAACCCTAACCTCTAACACAAACCATAGCACATAACTCTAACCCTAAAACTAACCCTAACCCTAACCCTAACCCTAAACCCTAACTCTTAACCTTAACCTTAAGCGTTAACTTTAACGCTAACCTTTAATCCTAACCCTAATCCTAATCTTCAACCCTAAACCTAACACTTAACCCTAACCCTGTACCAAACCCTAACCCCTCATCTTAACCCTAACCGTAAACCTCAACCCTAAACCAAAGTGTAACCGTTTAACCTAAGAGTAACCTTTAACCCTAACCCTATTCCCTAACCCTAAACCCTCACCCTAACACTAAACTTCATCCTTAACCCTAACCAGAATCCTAACCCTAAATCTAATTCTCAGACTTCTTGCTTTCTTAGAGTTTAGAAAGCCTGCAATCCTCCCATGCCATGCGTGAAAGGAGGCTCTACCACTGTGTCCTGCATGAAACCCACGGGCCCATACCCAGAGTATGATAGAGTGGGTTCCCGGGTACAATCCCAGCCCCCTAAACTCCCCCCGCCCGCCTAATGCAGACAGGGCCCGTGCGCTAAGCATAAACAATACCTTTAACAGATAACCCTAACCCTGAACATAACACCCAACCCTGTTCCTATTTCTCCCCTTAACACGTAAACCTCACCGTGCGCCTAACTTTAACCTCTTATCCTAACGTTAATGCATAACCCATTTCCTGAGAACAACCCCTATCCCATAATTCTAACCCTATCTCCTAGTCATCACTGTGACACCTAATCCCTAACCCTAATTCTAAACCGCTAACCCTAACCGTAACCCTAACTACAACCCTAACACTGACAGTAACCCTTACTTCTAACCCCAACGCTATGCCTAACAAAAACCCTAACCCTTGACCCTAACCCTTCACCCTAACCCCTAGCCTTACCCTAACCCTTAACCCTAATCCTAATCCTAACCATTAAGCCTAACCCTAGCTCTTAAAGCTAACCCTAAACCTTACCCTCACGACTAGACCTAACCCTGACACTGACCTAACACCTAACCCTAACCAGAACCCCTAAAGCTAACCCTGAACCCTATCCCTAACCCAAGCAGTAAACTTTAACCCTAAACCTAAGCCCAACCCCTAACCCTAATCCTATCCTTTTACCCTAAAACTAACCCCGAAACCTAATCCCTATACCTCACCATAACTCTAACCCCAATCCTAATTCTAACCATACCCCTTCATAAAACACTAACTCCTAACCGCTAACCCTAACACTAACCCTAACCCTAACCCTAACCAAAAACCCTAATCACTAATCCCTAAACCTAACGCTTAACCTTTACCCTAACCGTTAACCCTCACCCTAAATCTTAACCCTGACACTAACCTTAACCTTTAACTCTAAGCCTAACCCTTAACCCTAGAGTAAGGAAGACCCTTAATGCTAATGGGATCCCTTATCCCTAACCCTAACAGTACAGCTAAAAATAACCCTAACCTTGGATCCTTAAACCTAACCCCTAACACTTATTTTAACCCCAAACCCTAACCCTAATCCTAAGCATTAAACCTAACCCTATCTCTTAACCCTAACGCTAGCCCTTACCCTAACGCCTAGATCTAACCCTAAATCTAACCTACCGCCTAATCCTAACCTTAAGCCCTAATGCTAACACTAACCCTGAACCCTAAACCTACCCGTAACCCTTAACACTAACCCTATTCGTGAATCTAAACCCTGACCCTAACCATTACCCGCACCCAAGCATTTAACCCTGATTCTAACCCTAATCCTTAATGATAAACCTAACACTAAACCCTAACCCTAAGCCCAACACTTAACCCTAATCCTATCCCTTAACCCTAACCCTATCCCTAATGCTACCCCCTAAATGTAACCCTAACCGAGACCAGTAAACCTAACCCTAACCTCTAACACAAACCATAGCACATAACTCTAACCCTAAAACTAACCCTAACCCTAACCCTAACCCTAAACCCTAACTCTTAACCTTAACCCTAAGCGTTAACTCTCACGCTAACCTTTAATCCTAACCTTAATCCTAATCTTCAACCCTAAACCTAACACTTAACCCTAACCCTGTACCAAACCCTAACCCCTCATCTTAACCCTAACCGTAAACCTCAACCCTAAACCAAAGTGTAACCGTTTAACCTAAGAGTAACCTTTAACCCTAACCCTAATCCCTAACCCTAAGCCCTCACCCTAACACTAAACTTCATCCTTCACCCTAACCATAATCCTAACCCTAAATCTAATTCTCAGACTTCTTGCTTTCTTAGAGTTTAGAAAGCCTGCAATCCTCCCATGCCATGCGTGAAAGGAGGCTCTACCACTGTGTCCTGCATGAAAACCACGGGCCCATACCCAGAGTATGATAGAGTGGGTTCCCGGGTACAATCCCAGCCCCCTAAACTCCCCCCGCCCGCCTAATGCAGACAGGGCCCGTGCGCTAAGCATAAACAATACCTTTAACAGATAACCCTAACCCTGAACATAACACCCAACCCTGATCCTATTTCTCCCCTTAACACGTAACCCTCACCGTGCGCCTAACTTTAACCTCTTATCCTAACGTTAATGCATAACCCATTTCCTGAAAACAACCCCTATCCCATAATTCTAACCCTATCTCCTAGTCATCACTGTGACACCTAATCCCTAACCCTAATTCTAAACCGCTAACTCTAACCGTAACCCTACCTACAACCCTAACACTGACAGTAACCCTTACTTCTAACCCCAACGCTATGCCTAACAAAAACCCTAACCCTTGACCCTAACCCTTCACCCTAACCCCTAAGCCTTATCCTAACCCTTAACCCTAATCCTAATCCTAACCATTAAACCTAACCCTAGCTCTTAAAGCTAACCCTAAACCTTACCCTCACGACTAGACCTAACCCTGACACTAACCTAACACCTAACCCTAACCAGAACCCCTAAAGCTAACCCTGAACCCTATCTCTAACCCTAGCAGTAAACTTTAACCCTAAACCTAAGCCCAACCCGTAACCCTAATCCTATCCTTTTACCCTAAAACTAACCCCTAAACCTAACCCCTATACCTCACCCTAACTCTAACCCCAATCCTAATTCTAACCATACCCCTTCATAAAACACTAACTCCTAACCGCTAACCCTAACACTAACCAAAAACCCTAATCACTAATCCCTAACCCTAACGCTTAACCTTTACCCTGACCGTTAACATTCACCCTAAATCTTAACACTGACCCTAACCTTAACCTTTAACTCTAAGCCTAACCCTTAACCCTACAGTAAGGAAGACCCTTAATGCTAATGGGATCCCTTATCCCTATCCCTAACACTACAGCTAAAAATAACCCTAACCTTGGATCCTTAAACCTAACCCCTAACACTTACTTTAACCCCAAACCCTAACCCTAATCCTAAGCATTAAACCTAACCCTATCTCTTAACCCTAACGCTAGCCCTTACCCTAACGCCTAGATCTAACCCTAAATCTAACCTACCGCCTAATCCTAACCTTAAGCCCTAATGCTAACACTAACCCTGAACCCTAAACCTACCCGTAACCCTTAACACTAACCCTATCCGTGAACCTAAACCCTGACCCTAACCATTACCGGCACCCAAGCATTTAACCCTGACCCTAACCCTAATCCTTAATGCTAAAATTAACACTAAACCCTAACCCTAAGCCCAACACTTAACCCTAATCCTATCCCTAACCCTAACCCTAACCCTAATGCTACCCCCTAAACGTAACCCTAACCGTGACCAGTAAACCTAACCCTAACCTCTAACACAAACCATAGCACATAACTCTAACCCTAAAACTAACCCTAACCCTAACCCTAACCCTAATGCTAACCCCTAAACGTAACCCTAACCGTGACCAGTAAACCTAACCCTAACCTCTAACACAAAGCATAGCACATAACTCTAACCCTAAAACTAACCCTAACCCTAACCCTAAACCCTAACTCTTAACCTTAACCCTAAGCGTTAACTCTCACGCTAACCTTTAATCCTAACCCTAATCCTAATCTTCAACCCTAAACCTAACACTTAACCCTAATCCTGTACCAAACCCTAACCCCTCATCTTAACAATAACCGTAAACCTCAACCCTAAACCAAAGTGTAACCGTTAAACCTAAGAGTAACCTTTAACCCTAACCCTAATCCCTAACCCTAAGCGCTCACACTAACACTAAACTTCATCCTTAACCCTAACCAGAATCCTAACCCTAAATCTAATTCTCAGACTTCTTGCTTTCTTAGAGTTTACAAAGCCTGCAATCCTCCCATGCCATGCGTGAAAGGAGGCTCTACCACTGTGTCCTGCATGAAACCCACGGGCCCATACACAGAGTATGATAGAGTGGGTTCCCGGGTACAATCCCAGCCCCCTAAACTCCCCCCGCCCGCCTAATGCAGACAGGGCCCGTGCGCTAAGCATAAACAATACCTTTAACAGATAACCCTAACCCTGAACATAACACCCAACCCTGTTCCTATTTCTCCCCTTAACACGTAAACCTCACCGTGCGCCTAACTTTAACCTCTTATCCTAACGTTAATGCATAACCCATTTCCTGAGAACAACCCCTATCCCATAATTCTAACCCTATCTCCTAGTCATCACTGTGACACCTAATCCCTAACCCTAATTCTAAACCGCTAACCCTAACCGTAACCCTACCTACAACCCTAACACTGACAGTAACCCTTACTTCTAACCCCAACGCCATGCCTAACAAAAACCCTAACCCTTGCCCCTAACCCTTCACCCTAACCCCTAAGCCTTACCCGAACCCTTAACCCTAATCCTAATCCTAACCATTAAACCTAACCCTAGCTCTTAAAGCTAACCCTAAACCTTACCCTCATGACTAGACCTAACCCTGACACTAACCTAACACCTAACCCTAACCAGAACCCCTAAAGCTAACCCTGAACCCTATCACTAACCCTAGCAGTAAACTTTAACCCTAAACCTAAGCCCAACCCGTAACCCTAATCCTATCCTTTTACCCTAAAACTAACCCAAAACCTAACCCCTACACCTCACCCTAACTCTAACCCCAATCCTAATTCTAACCATACCCCTTCATAAAACACTAACTCGTAACCGCTAACCCTAACACTAACCAAAAACCCTAATCACTAATCCCTAACCCTAACGCTTAACCTTTACCTTAACGGTTAACCCTCACCCTAAATCTTAACACTGACCCTAACCTTAACCTTTAACTCTAAGCCTAACCCTTAACCCTACAGTAAGCAAGACGCTTAATGCTAATGGGACCCCTTATCCCTAACCCTAACACTACAGCTAAAAATAACCCTAACCTTGGATCCTTAAACATAACCCCTAAAACTTACTTTAACCCCAAACCCTAACCCTAATCCTAAGCATTAAACCTAACCCTATCTCTTAAACCTAACTCTAGCCCTTACCCTAACGCCTAGATCTAACCCTAAATCTAACCTACCGCCTAATCCTAACCTTAAGCCCTAATGCTAACACTAACCCTGAACCCTAAACCTACCCGTAACCCTTAACACTAACCCTATCTGTGAACCTTAAACCTGACCCTAACCATTAACCGCACCCAAACATTTAACCCTGACCCTAACCCTAATCCTTAATGCTAACCCTAACACTAAACCCTAACCCTAAGCCCAACACTTATCCCTAATCCTATCCCTTAACCCTAACCCTAACCCTAATGCTACCCCCTAAACGTAACCCTAACCGTGACCAGTAAACCTAACCCTAACCTCTAACACAAACCATAGCACATAACTCTAACCCTAAAACTAACCCTAACCCTAACCCTAAACCCTAACTCTTAAACTTAACCCTAAGCGTTAACTCTCACGCTAACCTTTAATCCTAACCCTAATCCTAATCTTCAACCCTAAA